>NC_063334.1:64052087-64113746 GCF_021869965.1 Rhincodon typus
CCCGATATGGAGACAGAGAGGTCCAGGAAGGGGAGAGAGGTATTAGAGATGGTCCAGGTAAACTTAACGTTGGGGTGGAAGGTGTTAGTGAAGTGTATGAACTGTTTGAGCTCCTCGTGGGAGCACGAGGCGGCGCCGATACAGTCATCAATGTAACGGAGGAAGAGGTGGGGTTTAGGTACTCTCTTCCTTTATATTAAAACACTTTCAATCTGTGATTATATTCTTGACTGATATGGTCTCATATTGTATATTTTCCATGACATGAACATTTTACTGCCCTTTGTTGCCTTCTAAAGCTCTCACAATGCTCGGGCTTGCTAATATTCTTTCTAAGCTTATAACCCTTTTCTTTAAATCTATATTATCTTTAACTACATTGGATATTGCAAAGCTCATGGGCTATGACAACATCGGGCAGTAGTATTGAAGCCCTGATCTCCAGAATAAGCAGTACCTGCTGAGCTTAATCAGTACAGCTACAAAACTGGCATCTAATAGAAAAAAATGCCTATGTATGTAATAGGGTCATAGAGTCTTACAGCATGGAGACAGGCCCTTTGGCCCAAACTGGCCCTTGCTGACCAAAATGTCGTTCCACGCTAAGCCCATTTCCCTGCACTTGGCCCATATCCTTCTAAACCTTTCCTACCCATCTATTTGAATGTCCTTGATCTGTTGGCTGACACCAGCAATCCTGTTGAATGTTGACTATGCATGCTCATGTCTGATTTTTTTTAGATTGCACATGCATGAGCATGCTTAAATTAAAGCCAATTTTTAAATGTTAAAAATAATTTCTACTTTGTTCAACCCTTTTATTCTGTTCATTTTTTTGTGTTTGTTAGGTTTTCATTCCTCATTATTTAACTTTTTTTGAAATATTTTGCTGCTTTTGGTATGCTCCTGAGTGCAGTCAAATGTCCTGTCAATAAAAGCAGAACAAATTCTACTTGGCCAATTACTGTCCTCTCAGTGGCATCTGATTGTCACTAAGTGATGGGTGGCGTTGTTGAAAATAATGTCAAGCAGCACTTACTCAGCAATGTTCAGCTTGACAATGCCACTTTTCGGTTTCACCAGGGTCCCTAGCTCCAGATCTTATTATTGTCTTGGGCCAAACATGGACAAAACAGTATAAGGGACCGGAAACAAAAGCGGAAATTGCTTTTAAACAGAAACACTACAGGAGAGTTAATATTTTGGGTCCAGAGACCCTTCCTCAGGATGAGTTAACTCTGATTTCTCTCCACAGATGCCACCAGACCTGCTGAGCTTTTTCAGCAATTTCTGTTTTTAATTCTGATTTACAGCACCCGCAGTTCTTTTGGTTTTTATTTAGTATAAGGGGCCACATATTTTTCGTTTTTGGACTATAAACTGGAATGGGAATCAAATATTGCTATCTAACTAAAATACCCTTTGCAACTGAAAAAAATTAAGTGAGATTATGCTGTACATTTGCAACAGTACATCATGAATCTTACAGCAGACTGAGTGGTGTAGGCACTGGCAAGATTTGTAGAAGAATTGAATGAGAAATCCATGAGGCTGCTCTCGAATTTGGGAGCATCTTGCCTCATTTTTCCATGTTTTTCTTGAGTGGTGTGGAAAGTTTCTCACTAGGTAGTGAAAACTTCCCAATGAAAGGAGATTGTTCCTTGTTAAACACTTTGTTAACAGCTCGACTCAACTCATTAATATTCAGCTTCCTATCTTACTAAGCGTGCTGAACAAAGCTAGATGTTGAGAAAAGTTGACAAGGAAACCAAAGTGAGCACTTTGTTGGACTCAGCACACCACTTGCGCTGAATGACCTCCCTGTGGGAAACCAGGCACTACCTTCTCATGGCACAGTCTATGGGCACCAGCTGCACACACCTCATGTGTGCAGAAATTGACATCTGAAATATATCAGACTCTAAGAACCTTCCTGGCCCAGGATGCTTCTAGATTACATTAGATTAGATTTAGATTTAGATTTAGATTTATTGTCACATGTGTATAAAAATACAGTGAAAGATGTTTTATCGTGTGCAAAATGCAAAGTGTCACCATGCGCTGGTGCCATCTTGAAATACTGAATATCATGCAAGCTTTTACTGTAATCTTTCTCTCTTGTTATCTTCCGCTATTCCTCTGTTCACTGCTTGACATCGGTCAGGGTCTCTATAATGGGCCCCTGGATCTCAGTTACAGGCCCAGCTTGTAATGGACTTGGTCTCATACCCTCCTGCTCCAGCTCGGACACTCCTTCAGACACTGTTGCCGGTCATCGCTCGGCGGGTTCCTGGTTCTGGCCTCCTGCACTACCGACACCGAAGACTCTGCAACTTCCACACCAGAGCCAGAGCCAGTGCTTGTAATTCAATGTGGCACCTTGAACTGCATCAGGTTTTCCTGGTGTCTAGCTTACTTGACCAGTCTGGTAAGATTGAAGTCTGAATATTAATGAGGCAAGCTGTGGTGCTAACAAGGCATTTAACAGGCGTTAATCCCTGTTAATTGGCAACTTGCTACTGCCTCATGAGAATCTTGTCAAGCCACTCGTGAAAAGCTTAAAAGATGGTGCACAATGCTCCAGATATTGAGATGGGCCTCAGTGGATGTGTTCACTGAGGCTACCACACACCTAGAAAAGCCATCATCACTCAGACTCCTTTAATATTCCACCATAGAGACATAGAAAGTAGGAGAAGGGGTAAGGACATTGAGCTTACTCTGCCATCCAACAAGATCATGACTAATCCTCTATCTCAGCTCCACACTCCTTCAGACCCTTAGTCTCTAGGAATCTATCTGTTTCTTTCTTAAACATATTCATTGACCAGGCCTCCACGCCTTCTTCAGTAAAGCAAGAATTCATCAACCACTGAGTGACAAAATTTCCCTTCACCTCAGTCTAAAATGGCCTGGTCCGTATCCTGAGATAATGATCGCTTGCTTTAGATCTCAGTCCAGGAGAAATACCACCTCTGCCTTCAGTCTGCCCAGCCCTGTCAGAATTTTGTATGATTCAAAGAGCTTTTCTCGCTCTTGGAGGGAGAGGATGCATTTGCAACTGCTCCCCAAGGTCCTAGTAAGTATAATAAAACAAAGAACTGTGGATGCTGGAGATCTGAGACACAAACAGAAATTGCTGGTGAAACTCAACAGGTCCTGCAGGGTTTCTGGGGAGAAAGAAATGTTTCGAATCATCTTGAACAGTCACTGGACTTGAAACATTAACTCTGCTTTCCCCCCACAGATGCTGCCAAATCTGCTGTTTTGCCGAAAATTTCTGTTTTGGTTCTCAAAATTATGCCTGAATAAATGTAGTTGTACTTACTGCTAATGGAAAATGAACCATCTTGTTATCTAAGAACAGTATCTCTTCTGTGAATACTCTTGAGAGGTGTATTATCTACCATTAATTACTAGATAGCACAAGGCAAAGCAAGGACAAGGCATAAGTGGTGCAACAAGCTACCTCAAATAACACTTTATCCAGTACCATACACAGGTAGAGATGGCAAATACCCTAATATACCAGGAATGGTCAGCTGGGAGAGTGCTATGGTAACAAATTTCATTTGAACACCCTGTCTTTTCCTTGAATACATTCCACTGCTCTCTAACCAGCTTACCACCAACTACTTACCACCAATTTTCTGAAGAAGGGTCCAGACCCGAAACGTCAGCTTTCCTGCTCCTCTGATGCTGCTTGGCCTGCGGTGTTCATCCAGCTTTACACCTTGTTACCACCAATGAACTGTTTCCAGTCTATTTTTGCTAGAGCTCAGCTTAGTAAAAGTAGCTGCCCCCAAATCTAAAACTGCAGTACGAGAATTGAGTGGCGTTCCTCTGTGAGGGAACAGCCTGAAACATTCAGATACATTAAATCATTGCCACGTCCGGTACACCTTCTCTCAAAGGAGCTGTTCAGTCCAGGAAGATCACTGTATACTCCCAGCATTTTCACCCACGCAGGAAAATCTGATTTTATTTTCAATCCTCTGAGTTTTCTTTATGTCTCTAGATCATTTTAATACTCCCCATCCTGCCGCACTAACTCCCAGGTCAGTACACACTAGCCCTTGGAGCAGGAAACAGATTATTAAAAACTGATCTTGTGTCCATGATATATGCTTGTGTTACTGTGATGTCAGGTCATTGACACCAAATGAATATATGTATTATATCCAACCATTAAAAAGAAAAACCTAACAAGTATCAACTACAAACTGAGCTTTACTTTTCAGTTATTTCCCATCATTTCTCAATATGACAATTACAGTTGAATTCAATGATTACTAATAAAATGTTACCGTGTTGAAATGATTACAAAGCATTACATTTTAAATACACACTTTTAAACATGATTAACATTGATATTTTAATGTATTGTCAGAATAAAAGTTCTCAAATCTCATCTGATCCAGCTCCCGGCCTCAGCAGAGAGTTCTTATTATTAAACCATGAATAGTAGCTGTCCAATAAATTCTAGGTTAATTTCTGTGCTGATTAAACACAATCACGTAATTATTAAGCTGGGACTTCTGCAGCAAGCAACTCAAATCCTGACCATCATCGACAAAACATAAGTTAGGAATGTGATGGAATGCTCTTCACTAGTCTGAATGAGTGCAATTCCAACAATGCACACGTTGGACCATCCACCACTTTCAACACTCACACCCTCCAGCACATTGGCATCAGTGTGTACCATCTACAAAGATGCACTGTAGCAGCAACCCACAAAGACTCCTTCGATAGCAGTTTCCAACGTGGTAACCTCTATCAGCTGGAGCAAAGGCAGCAAAGGTAAACTCAAAAAACTATCCACAGCCACTGACTAATATTTCCTCACTGTGAGAATTTCAGATTCCACTGCACTTCCTTGATTCTGCCTCCTATTAATTGTGTCACTTTTCTGTCACAAAGTCTACTAACTTTAATCTTATGAAATCCTCCAGAAAATTCCGGTGTTCCAAATTTTCCATGGCCACAGTACTGTGCAGATATTACTCAGATCAATGTTAACCCATTAATATTTCCTTACATTTTCTGAATTCAAGTGGAACATATAAATATAATCCTATATAAATACAATACAATGCCATAAGCAGGGGAGAAAGATAGACTGTGCAGCAATGTCAAGCATCAATCAGATGCCAGAAAGCACAAAGAAAACTAGCATCACATGGACACAGTGAAAAAGAATATCATTGATACTTTTGAGTTATCATTGATACTTTGAGCTATCTTTGAAACTTGGAGCAATAAGATTTCAGAACAGCAGAATGACATAAAGTAGACTGAAAAGACTGATGTACATAGTTATTGGGGAGTTGAAAACTTATAATTGCATGTTCATAATCTAACCTGATCTAACCAAAATATCTTTGAATAATTAAAAGTTTGATATGGTGTTGTAGATATATGCTGCGAGCTGGCTGATGTAATGCTGTGAATAGCTGAGGCATCTCATTCAGCATTATTAATAACAGCAATCTTGAATTAAAGCATTCACTCCCTTGAATAACTTAGTAATATAGGTTACCACCAACAAGTCATTGTAAAGATGTAGGACAGAACAGCAAAACCAGAAATATGCTAGAAACATCCAGAGTAAAAGGCAGCATTGTGCCAGCTCAAAGTGTTTGAATTAAAGTGCCAAAGAGAAAAAATATCATCCAATCATTTTAGAAAAAAAAAACAGCAGTAAGAAAAATAACTATGTCATACAGGCATGCATAAAGAGAAACAGTTCATGAATGGCTGACAGGCATTTAAAAGACAACACACATTGTATATGTTCTTACAGCCATTCGGATCACTAGATTGCATGACTGAGCTAACAACATAACGATTATCTCTAGTTTTTCTTTTTGAAAACATGAAGAAGACCAAAAACATTGGTGATCTCATCTACATTGAATGATTACAACATGTACAGACCCTTCATAGAAATATTTCAAAGATTATTCAAACATCTAAAGCTAAACAACTTTAAAAAAATATGTTGACCTAGATTGTAATCTTTTACAATCTTGTTTGGATCTGTTCAAAATTCCATCTTGGTTCAAAGCTCATTTCTAAAAAAAAGGCATTGAACTAGTTTCATCGTGTCAAAATGTAATTTTAGAACTGCCGACATTACTTTTCTTTCATTACAGTGTTACATTACTCATTGTTCTCGTTTTCTTCAATTCAGCAGAGACATGTGTATTAACTTTGGTTCAAGAGTCTATCAAGACTATGTTTATTTATGTTCATATTGAAGCCTATTATGCAGACACATGTATTGATAGTTCTGATAGTTCTCCTACAATTCATCAGAACTCAAGTCACATCAAGTTAGCTGACAGAAAATTAAATTCTTCCTAAACAGAGAAGGTCAGAGAAACCACAACTGATAGTGGCAATAGACAAGTAGAAAGGCTTTTTGTTTTGCACCACAAATAATTTAAACATTAAAAAAATTTGATTAAGCTTTGATGTACTTTATAAATGATGACTTAATCAGTTTGCAGAAGGGTTGTGCACTCTGATTTAAGCAAACTATTCTCATTCACGTTTGTTTGCATTTTAAAATAATTAGCGTGATTCTTTTACAGTCTACAACAGCTAGTCAATCAAATTCAACTGAGCCAGATTTTCTCTTTTTGCTATTGATTATTTAAATAAATTACCTCAGGCTGGAAACAATAGAAGAAATATGTTGGCAAGAATCATAACTGTACACCAGAGACCACCTGATATTCTATCCTTCCTTCCTTCATTTCTCTTTCAGTTTTGATCATATTACATGGTGCTCGCCACATTGCTGCCTACTCACTTCTTCAATCAGCCTTCATTTTGGTTTTGGCAGGTGGTCTTATATTCAGATGCTCATCCTGCCACTAATCTTCCCAAATTATCCAAGCTGGAGACTGGCACTGCTACACACTGGTTGGCCTGCACCAGTGACTGGGGTCTGATTTGTGGTTACCGATGCATCTGGGCATCACCGGCATTTACAGTTATTGGCAATCCATTTATTGATTATTCCGAAATGCTGCCTACTTTAACTGCTGCAATCCATGTGGGCTATGTGCACACACAGTGCTGCTGTGGAGGGAGTTCCAGGATTTCAATCCGGCAGCAGTGAAGAAATGGCAATATAGTTTGAAGTCAGAACAATGTGTGGCTTAGAGGCAAGCTTACAGATGATGGTGCTCTCATGTATCTGCTCCTATTGTTCTAGATGGTATAAGCCACAGGTTTTGGATTTAGTTTTGGGTAATGATATAAAGCTAATGAATAACCTTGCTGCAAAAGAGACTTTGGGAATTTTTAAAAATCTATTCAGTTGTGGGATGTGGGCATTGCTGGCTAGCCAGCATTTCTTGCCCATCCCTAGTTGCCCTTGAGCAGGTGGTGGTGAGCTGCCTTCTTGAACCGCTACAGTCCACCTGCTATGGGTTGACCCACAATGCCATTAGGGAGGGAATTCCAGGATTTTGACCCAGTGACAATGAAGGAACAGCGATATATTTCCAGGTCAGGATGGTGAATGCCTTGGAGAAGAACCTGAAGGTAGTGGTGTTCCCATGTATCAGCTGCCCTTGTCCTTCTAGGTGGAAATGGTTGTGGGTTTGGAATGTGCTGTCTGAAGATCTTTGGCGAATTTCTGCGTGCATCTTGTAGACAATACACACTGCTGCTACTAAACTTCAGTGATGGAGGGAGTGGATGCTTGTGGATGTAGTGCCAATCAAGCGGGCTGCTTTGTCCTGGATGGCGTCAAGCTTCTTCAGTGTTGTTGGGGCTGCACTCATTCAGGCGAACGGGATGTATTCCATTATACTTCTGACTTGCACCTTGTGGATGGTGGACAGTCTTTGAGGAGTCAGGAGGTGAGATAGTCGCTGCAGTATTGCTAGCCTCTGACCTGCTCTTGTAGCTACTGCATTTATGTGGTGAGTCCAGTTGACTTTCTGATCAATGATAACTCCCAGGATGTAGATAGTAGGGTATTCAGTAATGGTAACACCATTGAATGTCAAGGGGCAGTGGTTAGATTGTCTTTTGTTGGTGATGGTCATAGCCTAGCATTTGTGTGGCACAAACGTTACTTGCCACTTGTTAGCCCAAGCCTGGATATTGTCCAGATCTTGTTGCATTTGGACATGGACTGCTTCAGTATCTGAAGAGTCGCGAATGCTGCTGAACAGTGTGCAATCATTGGTGAACATCCCCACTTCTGACCTTATGATGGAGGCAGGGTCATTGATGAAGCACAATTCTGCTGCTGTTGATCGCCCACAGTGCCTCATGGATGCCCAGTCTTGAAGTGCTAGATTTGTTCAACGTCTGTCCAATTTAGCACAGTGATAGGGTCGCACAACATGATGGAAGTTATTCTCAATGTGAAAGCAGGATTTCACCTCCACAAGGACTGTGCAGTGGTTGCTCTTACCAATACTTACATGGACAGATGCATCTGCAGCTGGCAGATTAGTAAGGATGAGGTCAAGTATGTTTTTGTCTCTTGTTGGTTCCCTCACCACCTGCCACAGACCCAGTCTAGCAGCTATGTCTTTTAGGACCCAACCAGCTCAATCAGTAGTCCTGCTGCCAGGCCACTCTTGGTGGTGGACATTGAAATCCCCCACCCAGAGTACACTTTGTGCTTTTCTATCCTCAGTGCTTCCTCTGAGTATTATTCAACATGGAGGAGTACTGATTTATCAGCAGAGAGAGTATGGTATGTGGTAATCAGCAGGAGGTGACAATAATATGACAGGAATTCACATTGTGCATTGAACCTTTCTGAAACCTGGGCCTTAAATCTGAAGAATGAAATTATGAAAGTATAAAGGACACATTTATTACGATGGATTGAAAAGATATACTAAAAGATTTAACCATAGACAAGCAATGGTTAGTATACAAAGGAATACAACACATTTTACGACAGGTATGCATTCCTCTAAGGCACAAAGATGCAAAAAGGAAAGGTTAACCAACTGTGATTAACAATGAAGTTACAGATAGCTTAAAGACGTTGATTTATAAAGATTCCAGATAAAGCCATAAGCCTGGGGATTACGTGCATTTGGAGTTTAGCAAAGGAGGAACATAAAGTTAATTAAGAAAGAGTAAAGAGAATATGAATACAAACAAGCATGGAACTTGTAGACCTTCTTAAAAGGGAAAGATTAGCTCAGATAAATATGGTCCCAACACAGATGGGGACAGAAACATGATTTATCTTGGAGAACAGGGAATTGGCAGAGAAAATAAACATTTATTGTTGCCTGTCTTCATGGAAGACAATACAGAAAATCTCCCAGAAATACTAAGAGACAAAGGCACTTGTAAAACTGAGGAACTAAAAGAAATTAGTATTCAAAAAGAGGTAGTACTTGAAAAGTTAACTGGATCAAAGATTGATAAATGACCTGGACCAGATAAGCTTCATCATAGAGTGTTGAAGGAGTTGACTATAGAGATAATGGATGCATTGGGGGTCATCTTTGTAAACTCTATAGGTTCTGGAATGATTCCTGCAGACTTGAAAGTAGCAAACATAACCTCACTATTTAAGAAGGGAAAAAAACAGGAGAATGGAGAACTACAGACCTGTCAGGTTGAGACAGTGGTGAGAAAGAAGCTCAAATCCATTATACAGGATGTAATAACTGGACATTTAGAGAAGAATGGGAAAATTAGGCAGTGTTAAATTATTGTTCTCATGATATTACTTTTAGCATTGATAAAGATGAACCAGTTGATGTGTATGTGGATTTTCAGAAAGCTTTTGATTTGGTCAAGGAAATTGATAAATACAATTAGAGCACATGGGATTGGGGAAAATGTGCAAGCATGGGTGGAGAATCAGTTAACAGACATAAAACAGTGGGTTGGAATAAATGGATCATTCTTAGTTTGGCACAATGACACGACTGGGGTAACATAAGGATCAAAGGGCCCACAGCCATTCGTAATCTACGTAAATGATGTGGATGTGAGGACAAATTGCAATATTTTCTTATTTGTGAATAACATCAGATTGGGAGGGAATGCAAATTCTGAGGTGATGCAGAAAACTTCAAGAGGGCCTGAACAGACCAAGTATTTACTTTGGTAGAAATAACAGAAGGCAGAATATTTTGTAAACGGTGAGAAAATAGAAAGTGTGGGTGCCCACGGGAACTGGGACATCTTTGTTATTGAGAAAATAAAAACAAACATGTAGTCGCAGCAAGCAATTAAGAAGGCAAATGGTAAATTAGCCTGCATTGCAAGGGGATTTAGGCATTGGAGTAAAAATGCTTTCTTGCAGTCATTTAAAGCAATCACCTGGAATAATGTGTGCTGTTTCTATCCTCTCATCTAAGGAGGGATATATTTGCCATAGAGGGAGAGCAGCAGAGGTTCACCAAACTAATCTCTGGGATAACAAGGTGTAGAGCTGGATGAACACAGCAGGCCAAGCAGCATCAGAGGAGCAGGAAAGCTGACGTTTCAGGCCTAGACCCTTCTTCAGAAATGGGGGAGGGGAAGGGGGTTCTGAAATAAACAGGGAGAGAGGGGGGAGGCAGATAGAAGATGGATAAAGGAGAGGATAGGTGGAGAGGAGACAGACAGGTCAAAGAGGCAGGGGTGGAGCCAGTAAAGGTGAGTGTAGGTGGGGAGTTAGGGAGGGGATATGTCAAGGGGGCGGGATGAGGTTAGTAGTTAGGAGATGGGGGTGGGGCTTGAGGTGGGAGGAGGGGATAGGTGGGAGGAAGGACAGGTTAGGGAGGCGGGGATGAGCTGGGCTGATTTTGGGATACGGTAGGGAGAGGGGAGATTTTGAAGCTTGTGAAATCCACATTGATACCATTGGGCTGCAGGGTTCCCAAGTGGAATATGAGTTGCTGTTCCTGCAACCTTCGGGTGGCATCGTTGTGGCACTGCAGGAGGCCCAGGATGGACATGTCGTCTGAGGAAAGGGAGGGGGAGTTGAAATGGTTCGTGACTGGGAGGTGCAGTTGTTTATTGCGAACCGAGCATAGGTGTTCTGCAAAGCGGTCCCCAAGCCTCCGCTTGGTTTCCCCGATGTAGAGGAGGCCACAACGGGAACAGCGGATGCAGTATACCACATTAGCAGATGTGCAGGTGA
Organism: Rhincodon typus; assembly: GCF_021869965.1. Lineage (NCBI taxonomy): Eukaryota > Metazoa > Chordata > Chondrichthyes > Orectolobiformes > Rhincodontidae > Rhincodon > Rhincodon typus. The sequence goes on from NC_063334.1 coordinate 64,063,222, forward strand.
ACATCTGCTTGATGTGGAAAATCTTCTTGGGGCCTGGGATGGGGGTGAGGGAGGAGGTGTAGGGGCAGGTGCAGCACTTCCTGCGGTTGCAGGGAAAATTGGCGGGTGTGGTGGGGCTGGAGGGGAGTGTGGAGCGGACAAGGGAGTCACGGAGAGAGTGGTCCCTCCGGAAAGCAGATAAGGGTGGGGAGGGAAAAATGTCTTTGGTGGTGGGGTCGGATTGCAGGTGGCGGAAGTGTCGGAGGATGATGCGTTGCATCCGGAGGTTGGTGGGGTGGTACGTGAGGATGAGGGGGATTCTGTTTTGGTTGTTATTGTGGGGAGGGGGTGTGAGGGATGAGTTGCTGGAAATGCGGGAGACACGGTTGAGGGCGTTCTCGACCACTGAGGGAGGGAAGTTGCGGTCCTTGAAAAACGAGGACAACTGAGATGTACAGGAGTGGAATGCCTCATCCTGGGAGCAGATGCGGCGGAGGCGATGGAATTGGGAATAGGGGATGGCATTTTTGTAGGAAGGTGAGTGGGAGGAGGTGTATTCTAGGTAGCTGCGGGAGTCGGTGGGCTTGAAATGGATATCGGTTTCTAGGTGGTTGCCAGAGATGGAGACAGAGAGGTCCAGCAAGGAGACAGAGGTATTAGAGATGGTCCAGGTGAACTTAAGGTTGGGGTGGAAGGTGTTGGTGAAGTGGATGAACTGTTCGAGCTCCTCGTGGGAGCACGAGGCGGCGCCGATACAGTCATCAATGTAACGGAGGAAGAGGTGGGGTTTAGGGCCAATGTAGGTATGGAAAAGGGATTCCCAAACTCCACAAACCTGATTGCCCTAGTCGACCCATTGTCTCCACCTGCTTCTGCCCCACCGAACTTATCTCCACCTATCTCGACTCCATTTTCTCCCCCTTGGTCCAGGAACTCCCTACCTATGTCTGTGACACCACCCACGCCCTCCACCTCCTCCAGAACTTCCAATTCCCTGGTCCCCAACACCTCATCTTTACCAGTCCCTATACACCTGCATTTCCCATAGAGATGGCCTAAAGGCCCTCCGCTTCTTCCTGTCCCGCAGGCCCGACCATTCCCCCTCAACCGACACCCTCATCTGCTTAGCTGAACTCATCCTCACCCTCAACAACTTCTCATTCAATTCCTCCCACTTCCTACAGACAAAGGGGGTGGCCATGGGTACCGGCATGGGTCCAAGCTATGCCTGCCTCTTTATAGGTTACGTAGAACAATCCCTCTTCCTCCCTACCTCCCCACCTACATTCACCTTTACTGGCTCCATCCCCGCATCTTTGACCTGTCTGTCTCCTCTCCACCTATCTTCTCCTCTATCCATCTTCTATCCGCCTCCCCCTCTCTCCATATTTATTTCAGAACCCCCTTCCCCTCCCCCATTTCTGAAGAAGGGTCTAGGCCCGAAACGTCAGCCTTCCTGTTCCTCTGATGCTGCTTGGCCTGCTGTGTTCATCCAGCTCTACACCTTGGTATCTCACTCTAAGGTTTAATGGTTAACTTACAAAGCTTTGCTACAGTGCTAGAGATTCTATGCTGAGCAAACGAGCAGGGGTCATTACAACTACCTAACCCTTAGCTGATCTCTTTAGATATTTTCCTTCTTCTTTAAGGTACTCCTTAAGCTCCCCTCTGTCCAAAGTTTTCGCCACTTGACATTAACAGCTCGAATCCCATTACCTGCATTGTGTATTCTTAATGTATTAGCCTGCCACAACTTATAACCTTTGGTTAAGATGCATTCTGTCTTTGGAAAATAGGGATAATATGATTCCAAAGAGATTCTACTCATACATTAAGGGCAAAAGAGTAACTAGGGAGAAAATAGGCCCCTTAAATATCAATAAGGCCATCTATGTGTGGAACCATAAGAGATGAGTGAGATACTGAATGAGTATTTTGTGTTTGTATTTACTGTGGAGAAGGATGTGGAAGCTACAGAACTTGGAGAAATAAATAGTGATTTCTTGAAACATGTCCATGTTTCAGGTGAGAAGGTGTGGACATTTTAAAATGCATGAAAGTGGAAAAATCCCTGGGACTTGATCAGGTGTGTCCTAGAACTCTGTGGGAAGCTAGGGAAGTGATTGCTGGGCCCATTTCTGAGATATTTGTATCCTCGATAGCCACAGGTGAGGTGCCAGAAGACTGGGGGGTGGCTAATGTGGTGCCACTATTTAAGAAACGTGGTAAGGAAAAGCCAGGGAACTATAGACCGGTGAGCCTGACATCGCTGGTGGACAAGTTGTTGGTGGGGATCCTGAGGCACAGGATTTAAATGCATTTGGAAAGGCAAGAACTGATTAGGGATAGTAAACACGGCTTTGTGTGTGAGAAATTGTGTCTCACTAACTTGACTGAGTTTTTTGAAGAAGTGACAAAGAAGATCGATGAATGCAGAGCAGTAAAATTGTCTATATGGACTTCAGCAAGGCATTCAACAAGGCTCCGCATGATAGACTGGTTATCAAGGTTAAATCACATGGAATCCAGGGAGATCTAGCCATCTGGATACAAAATTGGCTTGAAGATAGGAGACAGAGTGTGTTGGTGGAGGGTTGTTTATCGGAGTGGTGACCTGTGACCAGCAGTGTGCCGCAAGGATCAGTGCTGCGTTCACTGCTTTTTGTCATTTATATAAATGATTTGAATGTGAGTATAGGAGGAAGGTATGTTTGCAAATGACACCAAAATTGGAGGCGTACTGGATAGTGAAGAAGATTACCTCAGAGTACAATGGGACCTTGATCGGATGGGCCAATGGGCTGAGGAGTGGCAGATGGAGTTTAATTTAGATACCATGAGGTATTGCATTTGGTAAGGTAAATCAGGGCAGGAATTATACACTTAATGATAGGGTCCTGGGGACTGTGCCGAACAAAGAGACTCAGGATTGCAGGTGCATAGTTCCTTGAAGGTGGAGTCACAGGTAGACAGGGTAGTGAAGAAGGCATTTGGTATGCTTGGCTTTATTGTCCAGGGCATTGAGTATAGGAGTTGGAAGGTCATGTTACAGCTGCACAGGACATTGGTTAGGCCACTTTTGGAATATTACATTTAATTCTGTTCTCCTTGTTATAGGAAAGATGTTGTTAAACTTGAAAGGGTGCAGAAAAAACTAACAGGGATGTTGCCAGGGTTGGAGGGTTTGAGCTATAGGGAGAGGCTGGATAGTTTGGGGCTATTTTCACTGGAGCGTCAGAGGCTGAGGAGTGACCTTATAAAGGTTTATAAAATCATGAGGCACATGGATAGGGTGAATAGCCAAGGTCTTTTTTTGAGGGTGGGTGAATCCAAAACAAGGGGGCATAGGTTTAAGGTGAGAGGGGAAAGATTTAAAAGGACCTAAGGGGCAACTTTTTCGTGCAGAGGGTGGTGTGTGTATGGAATAAGCAGTCAAAAGAAGTGGTAGAGGCTGGTACAATTTCAACATTTGAAAGGCATCTGGAATAATACATGAATTGCAAAGGTTTGGTTGGATATAGGCCACACACTGGCAAATGGAACTAGATTAATTTAGAGTGTCTGGTTGGCATGGACAAGTTGGACCATAGGGTTTGTTTCAGTGCTGTACAATTCTATGACTCTAGAATTGTGTGCTATTCTGGAATCCACATTATAGGTGTTATGTAACAGCCATGGAGAAAGTGCAGAGGAGATTTACCAGGATGTTGCCTAGATTGGAGAATTTCAGTTTTGAAGAGAAATTTGAAAAGACTGATGTTGTTTTCCTTAGAGCAGAGGAGATTGAGGGGGACATGATGGAGATATATAAAATTTTGAGGGTCATAGATGGGATAGACAGGAAAAAAGCTTTCCCTTTGATAGAGAGATCAATGACCAAGGATTTGTTTTAAGGTAAGAGGCAGAAGATTTCAAGGTGATGTAAGGAAAAACTTTTCACCTAGCGTGTGGTAGGAATCTAAAACTCACTGTCTGTAAGGGTGGTATTCCAGATGTGCATGTGCTAAACCAGCAAGTGAGCAGCCCTGAGAGATGCAGCCTGTCCAATCCTGTGTGCTTGTCACTGTGCACAAAGTATCTTCGGTAGAAGCAGAACCGTCATAACATTTAAGAAATATATAGATGTGCACTTGTGATGCCAAGGTATACAAAGCAATGGGCCAAGTGCTGGAAATTGGGAGTAGAATAGATAGATAGATATTTGTTTTTGACCAGAGCAGACACAACAAACCAAGAGGCCCTCTTCTGTGCTATAGATCTCTATGACTCTAGTATGTCCATCCTGTTGACTAATGACTGTCGACAAACTTCCTGACTTTGTGTCTGCATTAAGTTGCAGGTCAGGACAGAAGTATTGCATGCCTGTTAGCTCTGGCTGAGGTGGAAAAGCACTCAAAGGAAAGGCAGTGATGATATGGACATCCAGGTAGATGGTAAGTGTGTGTGTGCTAAATCAGCAAGCGAGTAGCCCTGAGCTGCAGCATGGTCCAATCCTGGGTGCTTGTCACTGTAAGCAAAGAATCTTTGCAGTACCATTCCAGCCATATTTGCTAATGCACTCTAAAGTGCAGCATTAAAGTGCAGAAATGTGCTGTAAGGGGATGGAAGATATGGCACGATGTTTCAGTGAGACTGGCATTTGTTGGATCCCTGTGTCTGAGGGGTGTGTGCAGCCACTGCGTATGGGCCATTCAGCTGCCGGTGCTGGGTACCCAAGGTAGTGAACCAGAGGAGCAACAAGAGAACTGGAGTTGCCAGGTACTTGCTCTGATTTTCATGTCGGGAATTCTTGTCATCTAGTTTCCATGTGGTATCTAGTTCTAATTTCTATGCTCAGATAGCAACCTGCATATTAATGAGATAACACAGTGTGGAGCTGGAAGCACACAGCAGGTCAGGCAGCATCAGAGGAACAGGAAAGTTGACGTTTCGGGTCAGGGCCCTTCTTCAGGAGATTTTCATCTTGCATTCTTCAGGACAATTTGCAAGAACATCAAGGGGCAAACTCAAGATTTATATCTTACAGTTGGCAAGTGTGCAAGTGTACTCTGACTGATAAAAGAGTTGTCGTGGAGAATGCAACTATTAATGCTCATTGACAGTTAACTGCCAGGCAGCTTTTAAGTTTTAAATCTGGCAGGCTAACTTTAATTGGTCAAGGCATTGCCCTGAGAAATTAACCAGTGAACAAATAGGTTTCATCATGAACAAAACAAGAGAACTCTCTGTTCAGAAACTATAGAGATCAGCTGGGAATTTTGTTCCTTGCAAACCCGCCTTCAACTCAATCTTTTCTTCCCAGACTTCCCTTCCAAATTAGTTTGTTCTTTGCATTCTTCCTTCCAGCTGAAACAGAATAAATAACCAATTCTCCAAGCCAGTCACTGTTCAAAACAGCTTCAGCAGAGGACTACGACAGAGTAAGTAGTTATCACCAGTTAGGCGACTTATAGAAAACCTTGATTTTAAAAGATTCTCAAATGTCCCCCATAATTTTTGAATGACTTCTTTCAAAGAAACCACTGCAGGCATTTCCACAAAATTTGAAGTACACTCATTTTCCACAATCAATTTAAACTTAAGCTCCCCAAGCAATATTAATTATAAAGCATCTTCATGACAGTTATTGCACATTCATGAATACATGTCTGTTAGTGACATTTCCTTTACTTTTGGAAGAAACAATGTTATGTTTTGCATGCACTCTTTATTCAATGTTCATGTTAATGTCTACTATTGTACTCACTACACTCAGTTGGCATTCTTAATCGGGGGGCAATGGATATGTTGTATGTCAACTCAAAACAAGAACTCTGCAAGGAAACTTTCTGAGATGAACATACATTTGGCCAATACTGACAACATTCCTTAGCTTCACGTGTTTTCCCATTTTCTTCATGCCCTGACCCCACCTTCTGTCCTTCCCCATAACCCTATTCCACTCTTCTGTGCCTCTAAACCCTGCCACCACAAATTCGCCATTGCCAGTGCTGAGCCTCCAAGTAATGGTGGATTTTCCTACTCCTTTCCCTTGTGCCTTAGTGTTAACCAAAGTTGGTCGGACATTATTAAAAACTATTTCATATTATTGAGCATCCTGATGTACTGATGTGTTACAAGTATGGAATCACCACAGGTCAGCTTCAAGCACACTGCTCACTTTATCTTTGCGTCTCAACCCAGATCAGGAAATTGAAATTTCACTTTCTGGTGAGTTAAGACCCTTGGGTGAAATGTTGTAGGGGCCTGAACAATGTTGACTAAAGAGGGAATAGTAACAGAATCACTCAAGAAACTGGTGAGCCCTATATCTTGACATCTGGAGCAACTCATTGCATCTTCCATGCATTTGTTGAGCAACGAGGTGAGATTTTCATTAGGCAGCAGCGTATTGCTAATGAATGAGGTTATGCCTTGTTAAACATCTTATGAACAACTTCAAGTGGTCTTAATTATATTTCAGCTTCCTACTTTACCAAATACAGAGAATAAGCTAGACTTCCCACATGGAAGTATCGAGCAACTTTAGTGCACTGTTCCCTGCAAGGAGCCTCCAACATCCAACAGCATCTCAGGGCATGATCCATAGGCAGCAGACATAGACAATCCTTGTCAAAGATCATTGAGATTTGTAACCCCTCATGAATCAAGTGTTACCTCTCCAATCCACTTGTAAGATGCCTCAGAAGAACAGACCTGCATTGCAGGACGTACCGACAATTTGAATGGAAAGGCTGCTACTGAGGGTCAGGCACCCAGCTCACACATTGAACCAGACTGAAGATCAGGACTTAAATAGTAATTACTGGAAAAGCTCAACAGGTCTGGCAGCAATTGTGAAAAGAAATCAGAGTTAACATTTCAGGTGGAGCGACCTTCCCTTAGGACACTATCCGAAACGTTAACTCTAATTTGTCTCCACAGATGTTGCCAGACCCGTTGAGCTTATCCAGCAATTTCTACTTTTGCCTTTGATTTACAGAATCCTTGGTTCTTTCAGTTTTTTAAAATAGAATATTAGAGCTGCTCACTTGTTTTTTTAAGCACTTGCTTACTAAACACCTATCTGCATGAGCACTGCATCCATCACTTATCTTGCCTCACTACACCATGCCTGTTAGTACTTTAACAATTCAGTCAGAGGCAAAGGCTATTAATACTGCCGTAAAGACATGTTCTTTGTGTAGATACTTGTCATGCTTGTCAGTAGGGATCTGACCAAGTATATTAGTTCAGTCAAAAGAGACCAGTGACTGGTAAGGGGTCTCAGTACTGTCAGTCCACACACTGGGCTCCTGAAGAAGTAACTCTGTTGCTTGGACTGGTCTGGGGAGTGGAGCACCTGGATAGTCTGGACAGATTGTGCTACACCATTCTGGCATGCTGTGCACAACTGGTACAGACAACAAGGCAATAAAATAGCTGTGGAGGGACTAGGCGAATGGGAGCAGTGTTCTGAGGAGATGGATGAGGACATTGGGGAGGAAGATGTGCTCTTTATGCATGAGAGAGTTCAACCATGTCAGGCACTACAAGCTAAATAGGACTGATTGACACCGGGAGGCAGTAGATGAGAGCTGGTTGCAGCAGACAATTACGAACAATAGAATAGTCATTGGTCATGATGCCAGGATTTGGTTTGCTTTACGAAAGTGAACAGCAGTTTCTACTTGTTGTGTTTGTTTTGGGAGGGCTGTAAATAAAAGCTCATGTTTGGAATTGTCTAATTGCTTACCAGTGTGTGATGTGCCCCTACTGGACAATGACAAGGTTTGGTGTCCAATGGTCATTGAGGACAGAGTAGTGTTGACTTAGAGAGGGTGTTTTGATGCGATGTAGCTAAGGACAGATAAACTGTGCGGCCTGGTGGTGAGATAATGAGGATATGTGTACAAGAGTGTCAGCCATGCTCTCTATATTGGAGTTATGGAGCAGTCAAGCAGATCACTGGGCTAGATTTCAAAGGGAGAGAAAAACAAAGCTTTGTGCACATTTCATAATATCACTTCTAAATATCACTGTTTCACAGAACAGAATAACAAATTAAAAATGGAAAGAATAACAAATTATTCAGTGCAATTTGCTATTCTCTCCATACAGACTGACACCTTTTAAAAAGAAGTATGAACTTTCAGGTTTGGTTGAAAGGAGGATACCAGACAAGATTTTATGTTTTGTGGTCTCACTGTGACAAATGTTAAAGTAATATAATTAACTAAATATTCTTTCCTTTTTGTCAGCATCTTATATTTTATACACTTTAAGAGATATACACTTCTGGAACCAACCCAAAGTGTTAACCTCTACTCTTTTCCTTTTCCAATACCATTATCCACTGTAAGACTTTACCCAGGGATCTTCCCTGTAGCTCCAGTTAGTTAAATCCTCCAGACTTGTTTAAACTCTTCACGAATTAGGTTTTTGAAGTGAGCACTCACTTTCACCCACAATTCCCATGGTGAATTGCAGAGTCAGTATTTTCTCTATTTAAGGAGTAGGCCTGGTTAATATCTAGAGATAGCAGGAACTGCAGATGCTGGAGAATTTGAGATAACATTTCTGAAGAAGGGTCTAGGCTCGAAGCATCGGCCTTCCTGCTCCTCTGATGCTGCTTGGCCTGCTGTGTTCATCTAGCTCTGCATCTTGTTATCTCTGGTTAATATCTATATTTTTTTCTCTCTTCCTCTCAGTGGGCTGCTGATCACAGAAATATAGAAACCACAACCACAATTAGCTTCTCTCACTGATATTTCTCAGTTTGTAGGGACACCTGTACCCTATCTCAGAATCTCCTCAATCCCGTCTCCATGACAACAAGATACATGTTAGCCTTCTAACCTTGTAGAAATGGTAATCTGCTATTTGTGATCACCACAGCCATTCAACTTAGTGACAAAGGGACAGATTCCAGAATATATTTATGACTTGATATTGGTGACATCTTCCTGGGTCTTAGGGACATGGAGTCTTCTCATTGTGGACTTAGAAATAGCCATCATTGTATTCAGGGAGAAATACGTTACACAAAAACAGAAATTGTTGTTCCTCAGATTTCCAGTATCCATAGTTGTTTGTTTTACTTTGGAAATATTTGGCACCTTGCTTCAATGTAACAATCTGACCCTCCTACTTGAACCTCAACAATTACATCAGCCAGGTTTAATGTCAGACAAACCCCAGCATGGGTCTCATGATTCCTTCACTTAACCTATTGTTTAATGATACAGGACCAAATTAGGGAAATGTTATAAAACAAAAGATATAGTCCTAAAACATAAAAATCACATAAACCTTATGCTTGTAATAACCTTGACGACATTTCCACTTTCATGATGTTGTTCAATTCCTTGACAGCCTGCCAGACATCAGAAGTGTGTTGATCTTGCAACTACACTGTTTAATGGTCACTTACTTCTCCAAAACAAATCCCTCTTACCACTCACTGCATTAAAGACATGTATGACTTATGGCACATTTCGTTATTATGTGTGAAGTTGGCAACATTTCATACAATTCCTGACAACATATCATGATACTCCTATAGTTCATAATATTCCTGAGCTGCTGTGAATAATGTTGTCTTAAAAAAAGTCCTATTCCACAGAGTTTGCAGATCATCTGAAATGTGGTCAAAATGGCAGCAGAGCAGGACGCTCCAACTGGAGCTTCTCTGTTCCTTTTGTTTTCCCCGTTCTTCCCTTTTTATTCCTTCTTTTTTTCCATTTGGTCTCTCAGTGGCTCATGGCAGGTCCCGGCCTGGTCTCTCGGCAGCTCTCTGCATGGTCTCTTGGCAGTATGTTGGCTTGTCACCCAGCAGCTCATGGCGGTGTCTCAGCTCGGTGTGCAAGTTGATCCTGCCCGGGCATGTTCCTGAAACTATGGGGGAGATGGGAGAGGCAGCATTTTCAGCTGCAGCGAAGGTACCTGTGGTGACAGAGAGACATAAGTGGAGAACTCATCAAAGAGTGTTGAACTTTTAACTTATTCTTTTTTTTCCCTAGTTTAAACTAAGGAAGACTTTAATGTAAGCTATTATCTATTTTTTCATTGTTTTACTATTCTATGAAGTAATGCTTTACTTTTTAACTCTTGTATCTTTTACTGCCTTGCTCCTAAGCTTTTCTTGTAACTAGGTACCTTGGTACCTAAGATGGCACCATGTATGACATTATATGCTTTTCACTGTACACCTGCGCTTCTGTACTTGAGTACGTGTGACCATAAAATCTAAAATCTGGAAAAAATCTAAAGATGCTGATTTCTGTAATTGTGCCAGCCAAGTTGTGATAGCAGTATGTGGGTTCCCACCTGCCCCTTTATCTCCTGCCACTGAAACTTGTCAGTACCAGGGATGGGAGTGAGAATCCTGCTTTGGGTATGTCTGCCACTGTTAAAGCTCCCTCACCCAATATGTATTTCTAGAAAATCCATCCCCAACTCCATGGAGTGTGACTCGAACACATAACCTCCTTGGCAGAGTACGAACTGAATCACAGAAAATATATATCAAAAGTGCAATGGAATTGGAGTGTCAAAAATGAATACTTTTTAAAAGATAGACTTGACTTTCATGTATTTAGATGCTGATATTATTTTATTCAAGGATGACACATATCATATTTACTTCTTATGCTGGAAATACCTACAGTATTTTATTTCAACAGAAGCTCTACGAAAGTAATTCACAAGATAATCGATATTGCTCATCACTGCCTAATACACAGCATATCACAAAGATATTTGAAACAAAAGCTGATTTGGTATCTCACAGACCATATCAGCAATCATCAGTATACTTGTGACAGTTTAATTGGAGATGATGAGCCAATCAATACATGTAAGATGTGCAGTCATTTTGACTAAATATTCTTTAATTGAATTATAGTCTCAATGATTTAGCTCTGCAACGAAGCTCTATTTTGCAGTATTGTAGTTGTCCTTAGGAAGAAAAGTATGCAACATTATTTTAGGATTGAGCAAGATGGATTGTGATGTTGAAAAAGAGTGAAGTACTTCGTAACTGAATAATTTCCTTATTTTTCTTCTACCTAATTACACAATCCAAATTGGGTATCCTTTGTCTGAAAACCTCTGGACCAATTGCATATCGGAATTTGGATAATTTTAATTTTGAGATAAAGGATAGTCGGTGCTTACCTGAGGTAGTCTTTTCGCAGGTTACATTGAGCAATATGACAAGATGACTGTAGATTTCAACAGATCCAAAATATAGCACAGAATTGTCAAACAGATAGAAGCTCTGAGAGCTTATTGATTTTTTGGTTTGGAACTTATCAGGTACAGAAGAAGATAACTGGCCGCAAAGCTGACAGTGATGACCCCCAAATCGCACAGTGATTAGCCCCTACCCCCGACAGTGATCAACTTCCCCCTTGTCCTCTGATACATCCTCTGACAGTGATCACCCCAACAGAGTTTGGGTACGTTTTCTTATGGTGGTGAAATCTGAGGTTCTGCTTAGAATCCCTACTGTGTGGAAACAGGACATTCAGCCCAACAAATATACACTGGCTCTCTGAACAGCATCCCACTGAGATTCATCCCCCCTACCTTATCCCTGTAACCCTGCATTTCCCATGGTTAATCCACTTAACCTACACATCACTGGACACTATGGGCAATTTAGCATGGCCAATCTGCCTAACCTGCAAATCTTTGGACCATGAGAGAACTGTGAGCAGAAACAGGCCAGAGTTGGTTGATGTGGTTTAGATGTTTTAGGATGACAGATTTCCCACAGAAATTGTCATGAGGGTGCATTTGAAAAAGAAATTTGCTTTTTAGTTCATTTGGTTTTCGACGTGTGGTTAAAGGCTACCCAATCTGTCATAAACAAAGGTGTTATTTTATAAGCGATACTACTAATAGCACAGATAATTCCTACTTTTGGCCCAGTTAATTAAGAATAACAATTGTTGTAGTTACTGTACAATTGTTAACTGAATTTGACACCTTTGTGAACACTAATATAAATCATACTTAAATCCTTTCATGATGAAATGCTTGAAATCCCAAAACACAAGAAGATTCATAAAGCACAAACATACTGTCTAAAAACCAATTTTTAAAAATCAGCAATTGGTCCATTCCAAGTCTTTTTTATGCAATTACAAATAAGGAACAAATATTCTTAATTAAGTTGTTCTTACATTAGTTATCAAATTAATTCAATATGTTTTCGGATTTAATAATAGTTATGTTGCAAAAGGAAAAATGTTGTCATCAGTTAGTTTATCAGTCCAATGGACTCTTCAATTATATATTTTGATATGTCAGAAAATATAACCAGGTTAAATAATTAAATTAATTGATTGCCTGTAAACATAGCACACCAAATCTGAAACCTCTTCATTCCTAGTGTCAGCCACTATTTAAAACTTTCTTATGTCTATTTATTGTCCAATTATTTGAACATAACATTAGAAAAGTGCATCTATGAAAAATATGGGCGGTTTGGTTTTCTACAGTTTCCACTTATCTGAACACCATTTAAACTACAAAAATAAATGACAGAAGATTATTGCAGGAATCAGTCTCTTTTTCTCTTCCCCTATGCAGTGTAAAACGCTCTGACTGAGATCAGTATAATTGTGTTTCTGCAAATTAGTAATGGTAAACTAATGACAATCTGGACAGATTAGGTCACTTTAACTCTCCTTGTATTTAGGTACTCATTATCACAGACCCTACTTAATCTAAGTTAATTATTGTTCTAATAAAAATCCATACAGTGGACACAGTAATGGCTATTCATTTGCTTCATCTGCTGAAGTAAACTGTCACTGATGAGATTGTCCTGATTACCACAACATGGTGCAAAAAGTGCACATCTGCATTATAACAAATCCATTTTCATTAAACCTTTGTTCTTTGTAAGTCTGTAAGCTCCAATAATTGAAAATGTAAATTAAACATAACAGGCCTGAACAAGTGAGCATGTAGTGTCAGATTCATCTTACAAAACCTCTGTTTTGTTTTTATCAAAACTGGGGTGTATATGGAGCTAAATGTTTTAGATACATCAAGAATTTATATTTGCTGAAATGTAGAATGAAAAATCCACTTTTTAAAGTATTGCATTTTCCTCACCTAAACTTATTTTCCATGTCTGAACGTCATCAGGAATGGGCTAAAAATAGAAAACATTGGAAATTCTCAGCTGATCTGGCAACAACTGAGGGGAGAGAGTCAAAGCCACAAATGGCTTGCAGGCAGAGCAGGGCAAATGGAAGTGCAGAAAACATTTGGCCAGAAGGTGGGGAACATATATGAGTTATACGGTAACAGACTCAAATAAGGATTTCAGTAGGGAGGTATACAGAAAAGAAGTGAGGGATATATGTGCAGAAATGCTTGGTGCACTGGCAGGTCTGCGAGAGAATCAGTGGCCACAGGCAAGATCATGGAAAAGTCAGGCTTCATTGTGGCACAGGATTTTCAGTAATGCCCTTCCACTGCGAAAGTTGTGGCCAACTCCATAAGAACACAAATCAACTCAACCCTGTAGTGGCATTGTATATCCCAGCTTCCATTGCAGTCCAAAACCATGTTGTTGTGTCTGAATGCTGCAGTGGGAGCTCAGATTGAACTCATGCAAGCTCAACTTGTTACCGTATAAGTTTGGAATACTGTCATCATGATTGTGGATACGGGTATTCAAGGCACTTTCAGGGACTCACAACAAATTACTAAGATCATTAAGGTGTCACCTCAGGTGAGTAATGGCTCCATGGAGAATTAACCTGCTGCACACTTTGAGGGCTACAACATTCAAACATCTACCAATGCAACTCCGAATGTTCCCTTGATGTTGCCAATCAGTGAGCCAGCCCAGACTGTTGTCACCAAAGCTGGTTCATCCAGGCCTGCTTGAGATTGTCCTGCAAGACCTGCAAGATCTGTAGTCTTCTCCACTGAAGCCTTTTGCCTGTGATACTGCAGCCATGGTGTGGCACTGTGGAGGTGACATGTACGGAATGATTAATTGACCTTTGCGTAGAATATTGATGGTTTGTTTGATAGATTTGGTGTGGAATGCTTGTTGTGTAGTACTGTTTAATTTCAGTATTGTGATCAAGGACATTGTGAGCACCCCTAACAGAGGGAAAGTTGAACGGGAAATTCCAGGTAAAATCACTGACTTGATCATTGACAGATGGATAGAAAGGGGATATGTTGGTTGCCTCCTCCTTTTCCTCCTCCTGTTCATCGTCACAGTAACGCCACTGTTGGCGTCAATGTTGCCTTTTTCTGAATTTACAGATCCTGCAAGAAACGGTAGGTTTCAGTGAACACCTTTTCAGTGAAATGAAAAGTTTGCACATTTTTCTGAGCTTATGTGGAGTCCCAATATTACGTTAGGAGAAACGTTCCCTGAAGAACCTGGACCAATATAACAATTTGCTGAGAATTCTTTGATCTTCTTCCTCTTTTTCTTCATGGAGCTTGTCCTCTTCTGTGTCGTCTCATTCAGTTTCTTCCCAGTCAAGGCCAAGCAGGATAGAAGCTGTAGAGTACACGATGGAAGAAAGTGGCCTGAGCAACACCCTAAAACTGAGAACCAAGGCCTTTACAAATTCACTCCTTATTGACATCACCAACAATAAATAACAATGGAAACCACCAAACACAGACAGAGCCAACAATAATCAATCATAAGACCATAAAATGTACAAAAAGTAGACAATTCAGCCCACTGACTCTGCTCTGCTGTTCAATGAGATCATGGCTTATCTGAACATTCTCAATGCTATTTTCTTTTATTCATACATGGGAGGTAGGCATCACTGGCTAGGCCAGCATTTATAGCCCATCGCTGATTTCCCAGAGATCAGATAACATTCAATCACATTGCTGTGGGTCTGAGGACACATGTGGGCCAGATCAGGTAAGGACAGTAGTTTCACTTCCTAAAAGATATTGGTGAATCAGGTAGGTTTTCCTCACAATCGACAATGAATTTGAATTAGAATTAGGTTTATTGTCACTTGTGCTCAAGTTACAAAGAATAGGGATACAGTGAAAATTGTACAATGTTGCCAACACACATTTTAAATACCAAGTACCTAGATACAATCTTAGGTTCAAAAAATAGAGAAAATAAAGAAAACGTTGCACTACATTACAGATATACATAGTATAAGTATAATTTAGGAAACTAAGAATTAAATTTTAAAGATAGACGTTATAGTCTGTCTATAAGGGCCTCCATGCGGTCTGACTGGGCTCTACCGGTTCCCAACCAGTAGCCATTTTCAGTCCGAGCCCGTTGGCTGCCAGCCCCACTCCGCTCCAGGCCTCTGGCAGAAGAGGAAAAAGACAGAGAAGAAAAATAAACACAAGAGAGAGAAAAAAATGAAAAAAGGAGAGAAATAAAAGAAAAGGAACGGACGAACTCTGGCTGGAGCATCCCACTCCACTGCCATCTTGCAATGGTTTCATGGTCATCAATAGACTCTTAATTTCACATTTTATATTTATTTCAAATTCCACCATCTGTAATTGTGGGATTCAAATCCACTTCCCCAGAACGTTACCTTGATCTCTGGATTAATAGTCCGACGATAATACCAATAGACTGGGGTTGGTTAGCTTATTCCACAGGGATGTGTACTCAGCCCCTTTACTGTATTCCCTGTACACTCATGACTCTGTGGCTAAATTTCGTCGAAAATCCATCTAAAGTTCACTGTTGACACCACCATTGTAGGCTGGATATCAAACAATGATAAGACGGAATACAGGAGACAGATAGAGTGCTTGGTGGTGTGGTGTAAATATAACAATCTCTCCCTCAATGTGAGCAAAACTAAAGAGCTGAGCATTGACTTCAAGAAGCAAGGAGGTGGGCACACCCCATCTACATCAATGGAGTTGAGGTGGAGACGGCCAAGAGCGACAATCATGAACAATCGGTCCTGGATCACCCACATTGAAGGCACAACAATGCCTCTTCTTCCTCCAGAGGTTAAGGAAGTTTGTCATTTCGGTGAGGACACTCAGCAACTTTTATAGATGAACCACAGAAATAGCATTCATTCGAGATGGCTAGGATATAAGAGCAGAGATGCACTGCTGAGGCTGTATAAGGCTCTGGTCTGACAGCATTTGGAACATTGTGAGCAGTTTTGGACACTGCATCTAAAGAAGGATATGCTGGCCTTGGAGAAGGACCTGAGGTGGTTCAGAAGAATGATCCTGGGAATAGAAACATAGAAACATAGAAGATAGGAGCAGGAGGAGGCCATTCGGCCCTTTGAGCCTGCTCCACCATTCTTCACGATCATGGCTGCTCATCCAACTCAATAGCCTAATCCTGCTTTCTCCCCATACCTTTGATCCCATTCACCCATCAAGCCACCTCTTGAAGACATTCAATGTTTTGACATCAATTACTCCCTGCGGTAATGAATTCTACAGGCTCACCACTCTTAGGGTGAAGAAATGTCTCCTCATGTCCATCCTTAATGGTCTACCTCGAATCTTCAGACTATGACCCTGGTTCTGGACACACCCACCATCAGGAACATCCTCTCTGCTTCTACCCTGTCTAGTCCTGTTAGAATTGTATAAGTCTCTATGAGATTCCACACCTCCCCCCATACATCTGAACTCCAGCAAAAACAATCCTAACCTAGTCAATCTCTCCTCATATCAGATCCACCATCCTTGGAATGAGCCTGGTAAACCTTCGCTGTAGTCCCTCCTGAGCAACGTCATCCTTCCTCAGAAAAGGAGACCAAAACTGCACACAATATTCTAGGTGTAGCCTCACCAAGGCCCTGTGAGGATTTCTGCTCCTGTACTCAAAACCTCTTGTCATGAAGGCTAACATACCATTTGCCTTCTTTACTGCCTGCTGCACCTGCATGCTTACCTTCAGTGACTGGTGCATTAGGACACCCAGGTCCCACTGCCCACTCCCCTGTCTCAATTTACAGCCATTCAGATAGTAATCTGCCTTCTTGTGCTTGCTTCCAAGGTGAATAACCTCATATTTATCCAAATTATACTGCATCTGCCATTGATTTGCCCACTCACCCAACCTGTCCAGGTCATGCTGAAGAATCTCTGCATCCTTGTCAGAGTTCACCCTCCCACCCAACTTGGTATCATCTGTAAACTTTGTTCCCTCAGCCAAATCATTAATATATATTGTGAATAGCTGGGGTCCCAGCACCAATCCTGACACAACCCCACTAGTTACGGCCTGCCAATTTGAAAAGGACCCATCAATTCTTACTCTTTGTTTCCTCTCTGCCAACCAATTTTCTATCCATCTCAATACACTTCCCCCAGTCTCATTCGTTTAATCTTGCAATGTAATCTCTTATGTGGGAATTTCTCAAATGCTTTCTGGAAGTCCAAATATGCCACATCAACTGGCTCCCCCTTATCAACCCTATTAGTTACATCTTCATAGATTTCCAATAGATTCGTCACGCATGATTTCCCCTTTATAAATCCATACTGACTCTGTCTGATCCTGCCGCTATTTTCTAAATGCTCGGCTATAAAGTCCTTGATAATGGATTCAAGAATGAAGGGCTTGTCATATGTGGGTTCAGTTCCTGAGGTTACCATGAAGGGCTCTTCGTTTTTAACCTTGCCTGAGGCATGGTTAAACCCACACCAGTCATCACTCTCTAATGAGAGAGAGATCTTTTTGTCTGTTAAGACTATGGCGACTTTACCTTTTAACTTAACCACACCAAGGCAGACATTTTTCTCCCCTATTTCCGAATCCCTTGGTTCCCTTACTGATTAAAAACCTATCTATCTCAGCCTTAATATTCTTAAAACAGCAGTGTACCCTGAGGTAGTTAACCCAACTCTGCAAAACGGTCCACCATACACAGGGAACTAGTCAGGAGTGTGATGGAATGCTGTCCACTTATCTAAATGAGTACAGCTCTTAAAGCACTTTAAGGAGCTTGATACGATCCAGGAGAAAACAATCCATCTCAATGTTCTGAGGAAGGGTCACCGGATCCAAAACATTAAATCTGATTTCTCTGCACAGACTCTGCCAGACCTGCTGAGCTTTTCCAACAATTTCTATTTCATTCATCCCAACAGCACCCCATCCATCACATTAAATATTCACTCCCTCCACCAGCAGTGCACAGTGACAGCAATGTTTACCATCTTCACGATGTACTGCAGCAACTCACCAAGGTTCCTTCAATAGCACCCTCCAAACTTTAAGCAATAATGTATTGGAGGAGAATAAGGCCTTTCAGCCCACTGATTCTACTCTGCCATTTGACTATGGCTAATTTATCTCTCAGGCCCATTCTCCTGCCTTTTCCCCGTAACCCTTGATCCCCTTCCTAATCAAGAACCTATCGATCTCTGTCTTAAATACACTCAATGACTTTCTTCAATAGCTTTCTGCGGCAATGAGTTCCACAGATTCACCACCCACTGGCTGAAGAAATTCTTCCTCATCTCAGTTGTAAAGAGGTGTTCCTTCATTCTGACGCTGTGCCCTCAGGTCCTAGTGTCTCCTACTAGTGAAAACATCTTCTCCATATCAACTCTATGCAAGCCTCTCAGTGTTCTGTAAGTTTCAATCAGATCCACTCGCTGGCCATTCCTTCGAAACTCCATTGATTACAGACCCAGAGTCTTTTTGACCACTCCTCATAAGACAAGCCCTTCATTACCAGGATCATTCTTGTAAACATTCTCTCTACTCTCTCCAAGGCCAGCAAATTCTTCCTTAGATCCTGGGCCCAGAAATGCCCACAATATTCCAAATGGAGTCTGATCAGAGCCTTATACATACTCAGCAGTGCATCTCTGCCCTTGTATTCTAGCCTTCTCAAAATGAATGCTAATATCACATTTGCCTTTCTAACTGCCAACTGAACCTGCATGTTAACTTTAAGAGAATCCTGAACTAAGACTCCCAAATCCCTTTGTGCTTCAGCCTTCAAAGCCTTTCACTATTTAGAAAATACTCTACAGCAAAAATCTGTAACCTCTATCACCTACAAGAACAAGGGCAACAGGTGAATGACAACTTCACTACCTGGAGTTTTCCATCCAAGCCACACACTACCCTGGCTTGTCAAAGTCTGGGAACTCCCTCCAGAAAGTACCGTCTGCATCAGATGAAGTGCAGCAGTCGAAGAAGACAGCTCAGTGTGACCTTCTCAAGGGAAATTATGGACAATATTGTCAGAGTTGCCAGCAATGCTCATGTCACACAAACCTAGTTACCATGAAGGACCTCCAAGGAAAAAGATAAACATCCCAGCTCTGAAGTGCAAATCTCTCAAACTGCAGAAAGCAATTAAAGAAGATGTTGCACATTTCATAGATATTAGGCATCACACCATTGGATTGATGTGTCTCCCCGCCCCCAAACAAATCAGTTTTCTGTTAAAAGGTTAATAAAAATCCAAAGCAATTTAATAACCTGATATCCCAAGTGTGAAGCAGAATTTATTGCCCCGCCCTCCCCGCTCACCCCCTCCCCTCCATCAGTGGCAAGTTGGAAGCAGAATTTATTGCCCCGTGCCCCCCAGTGGCAAGTTTGGAGGTGCATGGACATTTAATAGATTGGAAGGATGTGGTTTGGCATCTCCTCTGCTTGCTATCTTCCTCCAGTTCAGACCAGGGCTTGTGGCTTTCCTGTCTGGATGCTAATGAAGGCCCTTACGTTGCCAATTTTAATGCTCATTTCAGGGCTTAATCCCATCACGGCCAGCAATCAACCAGTAGTAGGCAGCGGACACTCCATATTGGAGCCTGAAAAAAATTCTTTTTGAGTTTGTTGTTAGGCATCTGAGGCTGATGGGGCCAAGGTCGGGGAATTCCTCATATAAATGCTCTCATTGCTTGATGAGAGAGCCAGAATCGGTTCAGGGACAGGGCTGCTGTGAGTCACTCCCAGTCCTACCTTCAACATCGTCTTGTTCCTTCCCCTATGACTCCTATTCTACCCTTAATCATCCTGGGCCCACTTAATACATTAACAGTGGGGGTGCCAACTCTCCCATTGAGAGCTGTTAACCTCTTAAGGTGGGATTTCCACCCGCTGGAATCCTTAATTCAGGGGAAGGGACATGGCTGGTCACTTGAGTGCTTGATGGGCAAATAAATACCTTCAGAACTTCACCGACAGAGGGCCCCCATTGGTTCTCCAACTGGCATGTGAAACCCTCATCACCAACATTAAATTCTACCAAAATTGCTGGCCCACTGCAACTGGAATCTGACCATTGAGTGGCTGAATATCTACTGAGCTACATCTACATTCAGCTAGGCCTCAGCATTCCACTGGTTTTCACTATTTTGGACATATATGCTGGGGGTGGCGGAGTGCGGTGCTGTGGTTTCATGTGAGGAATTCTTTTGGAGACACAATATTGATTTCTGAAGACATGGAGGCTGAAAATCTAGAGGAAAAATCTAGTGTACATATTTGAAGGACCAAAAAATTAAACAGAGGCATCATAATTAAGAGATAACATCATTAGGTGGGGTGAGAGTAATAGCCCTGGATGTCAAGGCTGCATTCGACTGCGTGTGGCATCAAGGAACCCTAGCGAAACTGGAATCAACAGGTATCAGTGAGCAAATTCGTCACTGTTGGAGTCATACCTGGTACATAGGAAGATGTTTGTGGTTGTTGGAAGTCAGTTATCTCAGTTCCAGGACATCTCTGCAGGAGTTCCTCAGGATAGTGTCCTAGGCCCAACCATCTTCAGCTGCTTCACCAATGACCTTCCCACCGTCATAAGGTCAGAAGTGGGGATGTTTGCCAATGATTGCAAAATATTCATGACTCGTCCAATACAGAAGCAGTCCATGTTCAAATGCAACAGGGTTTTGACAATAGGCAGGCTTGGGCTGACAAGTGGTAGGTATCATCCATACCACACTTTTGCCAGGCAATGACTATCTTCAATAAGAGACAATCTAATCACTGCCCCTTGACATTCAATAGTGTTTCTGAATCCCTCACTTTCAACGTCCTTGGGGTTCCCATTGACCAGAAACTCAACTGGACTTGTCACATGAATACAGAGGCTACAAGTGCAGTTTAGAAGGGAGTGACTCAGCTTTTGACTCCTCAAAGCCTGTCCAACATCTACTAGGCACAAGTCAGGACTGTGATGGAATACTCCCCACTTGACTGCATGGGTGCAGCTCCAACAACACACAGAAGCTTGACACCATCCAGAATAAAGCAGCCTGCTTGATTACCACCCCATCCAGAAACATGTACTTCCTCTCCGTAGCAATAGCGTGTACAAGATGTAGAAATTTGCCAAAGATCCTGCAACAGCACCTTCCAAACCCACAACCACTTCCATCTGGAAAGACAAAGGCAGTAGATACATGGGATCACCACCACTTACAAGTTCACATCCAAGACACTCACTACTCTGACTTGGAAATATATCGTTGTTCTTTCACTGCTGCTGGGTCAAAATCCTGAAATGACCTCCCTAAGGGCATCATGGGTCAACCTACAGCATGTTGCCTGCAGCAGTTTAAGAATACACCTCACCACTACCTTCTCAAGGGCAATTAGGGATGGGCAATAAAAAAGTGCTGGCTAGCCAGTGATGATTACGTTCCATAAGTGAATAAAAAAAAGTTTGTCCTGTCTCCAGATAACACAGTGTGGAGCTTGAGGAACACAGCAGGCCAGGCAGCATCAGGCAGCCCCTGAGAAGGGTCCCAAACCGAAACGTCAACTTTCCTGCTCCTCTGATGCTGCCTGGCCTACTGTGTTCCTCCAGCTCCACACTGTGTTATCTCCGACTCCAGCATCAGCAGTTCTTGTTATCTCTGTCCTGTCTCTAGACAAGTTTGCCCATATATTACATGACACAACTTTAGGTAATTTTCCATCTATTAAGACTATGGTGAGGAAG
Source organism: Rhincodon typus (assembly GCF_021869965.1). Taxonomy (NCBI): domain Eukaryota; kingdom Metazoa; phylum Chordata; class Chondrichthyes; order Orectolobiformes; family Rhincodontidae; genus Rhincodon; species Rhincodon typus. Next base: position 64,085,118 of record NC_063334.1, read on the forward strand.
TCTTGGTTGTCACGTCTAAATTCATGATATCCCCTGCCAATAGGTGAGGCTCCCTGCTGGAGTTTCAAACTTGAAATATTACCATTTAAGCATTTAATCTTATTATCATTTAATTAGCATTTAATCCAGCACCAGCAAACATTTTGATACATGTGGAGAAGAAGTTGTTCATAAACTTGCTGAAATGAATGCTGGTTGCTAAAGCATGTATGTAAAAAAAATTCATAAGAAATTAACTCTTTTCTGCATGCATAGAAAGCACATACTTGCAGAATGTGATGACTGAAACCTAAAGATTTCCTGAAAAGAATCTGAGTCTATTTGTGCAATTGTAATGGGTGGTGAATTTTACCCCAGTGTTTAAGACAATAAAGTTCTGTTATGATAGTGATAAAAATGGGCTATCAGTTTCCAATTTCTAACATCTGATTTTAATACCTGGAACTTTTCATGGGCTAAAATGGTTTTTAAAAAGGACAAACACTGATTTAAGTTCTGAGGAAGGGTCACCGGACCTGAAACGTTAACTCTGTTTTCTCCTTCACAGATGCTGCCAGATCTGCTGAGCTTTTCCAGCAACTTTGTTTTTGTTCCTGATTTACAGCATCTGCAGTTCTTTCGGTTTTTAAACACTGATTTAAGATGGCTGCAGAAGTTATCTTACCAGATTGAGCCAAGCAGATAAAACCACTCATAAACAAGACCCATTCTGAAATTAAAATAGAATGTCATCAAAGTAAATGAAAATGGACACTCAGATGTGTCCTCCTCTTTGATTTACACTTTTCTGGAAGATTCACATATTAGAATGAAAGTCATCTGCAGTTTGGGAAAAACAAAGGAGCCAAAGAGGGGAATATGAAAATAAAACTGCATTTCTAGCAGCAACTTCTGGGTCAGATCAGAGAAAGAAGGTAATGGATTTGTAACAGAAAAAAACTAGACAGCTTCCCCTTTTTCTCTCAGTCTCTCCCACAGAAACAATGCCTAGTGACAAAGCTAATTGAAGAAATATCCAACCACCAAGAATTCAAAGATACCTACAATTTTTGCAACTGATGGCGTTACAAATCAATAAAACAATTGTGATCTCAAAGACTCTAAGAGCATTTAAACTGCACATTCTTGTTTTTTTTGTCCTAGACATTCCCTCCTTTCTAAACGTTATGTCAGTGTTTCTTTATATGTTTTATGCCACATTTTTATTGTTTTTTTCTTCTGTTTAGTAAGTAATAAAATTACTCTCTGTTTCAGTAAAGAAAACCTCGTAATTGGCTTCCAATTTGGTTCTGGTCAATTAGTGACTGCATTTTTTTTAGATTGGGACATGGCTGCATACTTAAAAGCTTTTAAAATTTTTGTTGCTCCCGACTGAGGTGTTTAACCAGAGGGGAGCCAATTCACCTCTCCTCAACCGGTCATAATAGGATGAAGGAACAAAATCAATCTTCAGTTGTATTTTCTCAAGCATTCAGATTTGTCTTTGTCTCTCTTTTGTACTTCTAAATAATCTGAGTAAGCCAAAAGGTCAAATACTACTTGGACAAAAATACGTAACTATTCAGCTATCCTTTTGATGTTTCTCAGCTATTACTGAATATCAGATCTAACAAAAGAGACACTAGTGGCTTGATGCACCAGAATTGCTTTCTGTATGTTGCTTTCAGCCCTTAAGGGCTGAATGCATTAGAATATTTAAACCAACTGTGAGTTTTTTTTCTCCAGTCAAATGCTGGAATATGCTAATCTAATACGACCTCTGAGGGTTTCTTACTCAAAATGTGTTCTGCTAATGAATAATTAATATGCAGCATTACAACTTAAAATTAAATACACTAGACAGCACAGTCCAACGTTTTCAATTCCACAATAACATACTGGTGGTGTGAATAGGGTTTCTTGATGCCTGGCAATATCTACATTGATGGTCTCAGTCACTCCATCTGCAGTAAACTAAACATACACTCTCAAACCAGGAGCATGCTCACTTTGATCTCCTTGAGTTGTTCTTCTAAAATTACGCTTGGGACTGGCAGCCTATAAAGAAGCTATTGAGGAGTAAGTTCATAAATAAGAGCATTTTTTTAAACCCAAAGCATACTTGCTAACAGCTTTGTTGTCTTTAATGTAATAACATTTGGCTCCATTTGATTCAGATAAGCAAATGCAAGCTTTCTTTTAAAGGTGTGCAATTAAGCAAACTGATGAGAACTTAACCTCATTGGTACCTTTAACACTGAGAAATCAATTTTTGCTGTAACGGGCATCACGTAAACCACTTTCTGGTGGCAGCAGTAAGTTATGCATTAAATGCTCACTCAGTTTTATGTGTATTCAGCTGGTGAAATACTGATCATGCAGCCTGATGGCTTCAACACATCTGTTGGAACAGCAATTGATTTTTTCAGGTCAACTATGAAATTCTTACATCGTTGTTTTAAAGACGCTTTGTGTCAAATCGAGAACATAAAGACCAGCTCAACTCAGCTGAATCTACTTAGCACAAAACAAATTCCTTATATTCCCCCCATTTAAAATGCATGCATATTCATATCAAACAATAATATCAATAGTTGAGAGCGAAAGGTGGAAAACACATTTCATTACCAACATCCACAAATTGCAATCGAAACAGTCTCTGAGATTTGTTCTAAGCAATGTAGACATTATTCCAAAGTCTTCATTATTTTAATTCATTTCAATTTCCTTTTAAATAATGCTACCCATTGTATTTTATCAAATCTTACATATGAAAAATAAATACAGATTATTTCAGTGTAACAGAGTTTAATCAGTAGTAGATATGTTAATTTTCTCATCTTTCTGTTCATTTATGGGATGAGGGCATTGCTGGCTAGGCTAGCATTTATTGCCTATCCCAGAGGGCAGTTAAGAGTCAGTTAAGAGTGAGTCTGGAGTCACATGTAGGCCAGACCAGGTAAGGATGGCAGTTTCCTTCCCTAAAAGATACTAGTGAACCAGATGGGTTTTTCCAAAAATTGGCAATGAATTCATGGATATCATTAGACTCTTAATTCAGATCTTTATTGAATTCAAATTCCACCATCTGCCACAGTGGGATTCAAATCAGGATCCCCATAGTATTATCTAGGTCCCTGGCTAAAAGTCCAGCAATAATGCCACTGGCAGTTTCGTCCCCTTTGCATATTGTATACTTAGTCATTTAGCACTAAGATCTTCAAAAAGTTCAAACCAAATTTATCCAGAGAGTACTTGAAATACACAGTTCAAAAGGGTCAGAAGTTCGATCTTCGATTGGCCTGTCCTGAATAAACACATCTCAAGCAAAGCAACTGCAAGGGGTTGTCCAACATCTTTACATCACTGAATTAATGAGATTAAAATAAACGAGTATTCCTACTAAAAAGCATTATCATGCTGGGCACACTCATTGTGGGAATGCTGAATGAGGATCGATCAAGCGAAGATGTGTTATTCACTTCACAGTGAAAATTGCTTCCCATCACTCAGTAATAAGGCTCAATTATCAAAGCTGAACATTTAAGCATGGCTCAACAGAAAGCCCAAAATCCACTCGACTGTCAGCCATGGTCCATTCGGTTATATTCAAGAATCCACTTGGCCACAATGCAAAAGGAAAAGCCATAAAATAAACATTCTAAACCAAACTTACAAATGGAATTATTTCATATTGATTGCAAATATGAACTAATCAACTTTGTGCCTCCGCTTCATACCTGTCTTACATGTGCCTTATCCTAGCCTAGTGCTTCTGTGCAGTGCGACCACAGTGCGACCACAACATGGTTAGTGGAAGGTCTTTGACTCTCAGTGACCAAGCCTGCGGGTGGTCTTTGGACAACCGCGAAAAGGCCTGGTTTTCGAGCTGCAAGGTCTTGCATGAATGGCAGTAGTCTAGCTGATAAGCAATAACAGAATCACCGCTGACTGGCAGGGGCAGGAGGACCAATACTATAGGAGGACATCAAAATCATGCTTCACAGATCCATTACTACTTCTCTGGATTGTTACAGCAACCTGAAAAATTCCTTTGACCACTGGTATTCATGGCACTTGATGGCATCAATTTGAGCTTTCGTGGCAGCGGTCTGAGCCTGCATGTCTTCAGCCTATGCTTCCGCAGCTGCACTCAGACTGAAAACAAGAAAGATGTTTGAGGCTGACAGTTATGCGGACAGCATGTTCAGAGAAGTTGTCACACTGTAGTTTAAAAATCTGGAGGAAGGAAGGGATTGGGTGACCGCCCAGCAGTCCAATTGAAGCAGGCATGTGGTGCAGAAGTCCCTGGATATCCCACTCACAAATTACTTCTGTGTTTTGGAAACTGATGAGGGCGCTGGGTCCTCAGAGGAGTGCAATCACCACAAGCGGCTCCACAGGACAGGAGGAGAAGAGGAAGAAGAAAGAAGAGCAATGCGGGAGGGGATTCATTAGTGAAGGGAACAGACAGGCGTTTCTATGGCTGTAAATGTGACTCCAGGTTGGTATGTTGCCAGGCCCAAGATGTTGCAAAGTGGTTGCAGGATATTCTTCTGGGTGAGGGTGAACAACCAGCGGTCACGGTCTGTGTTGGTAACAATGACTTAGGTAGGAAGCAGACATGATCCTGAAATCACAGTTTAGGGAGCAAGGTGGAAAGTTAGCAAGCAAGACCGCAAATGTAGCAATCTGCAGATTACTCCCAGTTCCATATGCAAGTCAGTACTGAAGCAGGAGGATAAGGCAGATGAATATATGGCTGGAAAAGTTGGTGCAGACAGGATGGCTTTAGATTCCTGGGACATTGGGGCTCACTCTGAGAAGATGGCACCTATACAACCTGGACAAGTTATACCCGAACAGAGGTAGGATTGGGTTTCTTGTAGGGGGTTTTGTGTTCTTGGGAAGGCATTAAATCACGTGGTAGGGGTGTGGGAACCAGAGGAGAATAGTCGAAAATACCAGGGTACACAAAATACTTAAAAATGCAACAGGCACTTGCAAAGACAAGTGAAAGTTAATAGGTGAAGTCAGAGTAAGGAAAAGAAATGAAACCTGAATCAATGTTACCATGCATGTATGTAAATGCACAGAGTATAGTGCAGTGTCTGAGGTACATAATTCTTTGAAGTTTGCGTTGCATATAGGCAGGGTGGTTATAAATATGTTTAGCATGCTTGCCTTCATTGCTTAGTCCTTTGAATTGAGGAGTTGGGAAGTCATATCAAGGTTGTACAGGATGTTGGTGAGGCCTCTTATGGAGTACTGTGTCCAGTTCTGGTCACCCTTATAAGAAAGACATTATAAAGCTGGAGAGGATTCAGAAGAGATTTACTAGAATGTTGCCGAGTATGGAAGGTTTGAGTTATAAAGAAAGGCTGGATCAACTGGAACTTTTCTCACTGGAGCGTAGGAGGTTGAGAGGCGATCTTGTAGAGATTTATACATGGGGTTAATGGTAGGTGTCTTTTCCCTAGGATGGGGATTTCAAGACTCGGGGCACATTTTTAATGTGAGAGAAGAGAGATTTAAAAATACATGAGGGGCAAAATTTTTACACAGAGGGTGGTTCGTGTGTGGAATGAACTTCCCGAGGAAATGGTGGATGTGGGCAAATGCAGATCTCCCTGGATGACAAAGGCGCTAGAAGTTAAAATAAAGAAGAAAAAGTGTTCTTATGACAAATGTGAGGTCGCAAATAAAATTGAGAGCCAAGAAGAATATCAAAGAATCAACGTAGAAGTGAAAAAGTAAATAAGAGAGACAAAGAGGAATTATGAAGAAAAGATTGGTAGCCAACCTAAAGTGGTGTCCCAAAGTCTTTTATTGCCATATAAAGAGTAAATGAGTGGCAAAAGGAGAAATAGGGCAATTAGGAAGCAAAAAGAGGATTTACACCTAGAGGCAGAGGACATTGCTGAGGTATTAAATTAATATTTTGCAACTGTCTTTACCAAAGAGAGAGATGCTACCAAAGCCACAGTGACACAGTGGGGAGCCCAGTCATTAGATGGGTTCAAGGAAGAGGTGTTGGATACTTAAAGTTGGCAACAGTCCAGGACCAGATGAGATGCAGCCAAGGATTTTGAAGGAAGTGAGATTGGAAACAGCAGGGACACTAGCTGTAATTTTTGAGTCTTCCCTAGACCCTGGGATTGGGTTTGGCGTTGGTGTGTGTGTGTGTGTGTGTGTGTGTGTGTGTGTGTGTATGTGTGTGTGTGTGTGTGTGTGTGTGTGTGTGTGTGTGTGTGTGTGTATAGACAATGTGGCCTGTTAAAGAAAGTTTGTAAGAATAAAGCGATCAATTACAGACCAGTCAGTTTAACATATAGACACAGTTATTCAGGATAAAATTAGTAGTTACATGGAAAAAGATGGGTTGATTAGAAAAAGTCAGAATAGATTTCTGGAACTTGGTGTGCAGGGACAATTTCAAAGTTTGCAGGTGACAGAGACCTTGGAAGAACAGTAAACAGTGAGGAGGACAGTGTACAACTCCAGAGGGACAGAGACAGGTTGGTGGAGTGAACAGTTAGGTGGGAGGTGGCTTTCAATGCAGAAAAGTGTGAGGTGGTGCATTTTGGTATGAAGAGCATTGAGAGACAATATTAAATAGGTGCACAATTCTATGGAAGATGCAGGAGCAGAGAGACATTGGTATATATGTGCACAGACCATTCAAGGTGGGAAGACAGGTTAAGAGTGGAATTAATAAAGCATAGAGTATCCCCTGATTTATTAATAGAGGCTTTGAATACAAGAGCAAGGATGTGATATTGAACTTATTGACAATGACTTTCAAAGATAGCGCAAGTGAGTAAGGCTTCATTGTGAAGCTGGGCAGAGAAGGAATATCCTCTTTGGCTGCCAAGATTGGAAGGGGAGAAAATCTTCATAAAGCATTGGACATGAGCCAGAGTCAGATGCAGGTGTACTTTTGGTGGAGGATGTGGGTTGGATGATGCACTGCCCACTGCCTGGTCATGACCTGGCATAACTGGAGTTGTTGGTTGGTTCGTTGAGTTGACTGGTTTTCATGCAAACATTTCATCTCCCTTCTAGGTGACATTGTCATTGTTGTGTAGCTTCTGTTGAAGCCTATTGTTCATGCTGAATTTATATAGCCTGGTCTGTCGTGGTGGGCAGTCTGTTTCCGGTTTTGTACCATAGTGGTACGTAGATAGGGTTTATTTTAACATTTTTGTTTATTACATCGGTGGTTGAAAACCAGGCCTCCAGGAACTCTTGGCTTTGTTTTGCTTGTCCTCGTAATGTAACTTTGTCCCAGTCAAATGTCCTTCTAAGTTGGAGTGCATTGAAATGAGGGAGAATTGGTTGTACCATTTTGCTGCAAGTTGGTGTTCATGTATCCTGGTGGCGAGTTTCCTGCCCGTCTGTCCTATGCAGTCTTTCTCACAGTTGCTCAATGGTATTTTCTACATCACATTTGTCCTTCTACTTGCAGCTTAAGGGGTCTTTCGTCTTTTAGATTAACTGGCAAAATGTGGCTGTTGGTTTGTGTGCTATGCTTATTCCAAGAGGTCGTAGGATCTTGTGGTCAGTTCTGATGTGTTACTAACATAGGGTAGGGTGGCCAGTGTGTTGGGGCGTACAGTGTCTTGTTGTTTGTTTGCCAGGCATTGGTGGATGAAGCTGTTAGGATAACCATCATTTGCAAAGACTCTGTATAGGTGTTTCTCTTCATTTTTGTGGAGCTCCAGGGTGTTGCAGTGAGTTATCACTCTTTTAAAGAGAGTTTTGACACAGATATATAAATTCACTGCTTCAACAGAGGCTACACAGCGTTGACGATGTCACCTAGAAGGGAGACGAAATGTTTGGACGAAAACTAACTTAGCGAACCAACCAACAACTCCAACTGCAACCCGAGCTACAGATCTTCATTAAAACATTAAAAACCTGGCACAATATTGAGTTCTCACAGTGACCGTAGTGGGATGAGTGTCTCTGAAATTCAAGTGATCAGACTTTGCCACTTTATGACACGTTAAGAGGGCCCACAATGCATGGGAAAACAGTAGACAGGAGGCAGAGTGGCTGAGCTGGCCTTCTTCATATCTATAGCATAAGAAGTGCTTAAGCTGGCTGCAGTTGGAGTCGCATCACTAACTCAGGTGCAACTGGAGGAAAATGATGGAGTGGTTAGTTTGCACTTAATATGCTGCTGACGAAGCCATCTGTCACACTTCTATAGGGGAAGATGTTTGATGGCTACCTTGGTTGTATGGACTACACCTATTTCATTTCTGATGTTAATGTCTCTCATGTATTGGGGATGTAAGGGTGTGCACATAATGCATTTTGGGGAACGTAAACTCTTAGGGAGATCTAACTGTACTTACAAAGTGTAAACTGTTAGGGAGATCACTTTAAGTTTAGCATATGGCTTTAATCCTGCAATTTCGTTTGCCACACAGGTGTTCCACCAAATGCCCCAGCAGCCAACCAGAAGATGGGACCACACCCAATCTCTGAGGCAGAAGAGGAAACCTCAGAGAATGCAGGGTCACATCCTTTCGAATCACCAACTCCCACGCGGAAACCTTGGTCAGGTTTCATGGCTCAGTGCAGTGGGACACACAAGCTGGTGAGAACACTTCACAATTCCCTTGTGCTGCTGCCAGAGAAAGAGAGAGAGGTGCCATAAGATTCTGGCAGTGGGTGGATTGCTGGACAATCCAGATGCTGAGTCCCAGTCAGAAAATGAGACTCTGGGGTTGTCTGTGAGGGAATCGATGTTGGACGTCCAGCAAGATACCCCTGGAGATATGGCAGAATTCCCAAAGGGGAAGCATGCTCTGGCAAGACTTTGGAGGTGTCCATCCAGGCTGTGGTCAGCCTGTCTCTGGAGCACTCTATGTCTGCCTGGATAGGCTGGAGACTGTTTTGGAGGGGTAGCCAATTGCAGAAGCACTCGTGGGGATGTGCTCTGGCTTACAGTCCACCCCCTAGCTCAGGGGTGCAGAATGAGGGTGACAAGGGGACCAGGAGTCTGAACACACAGTCCAGTCCTTATCCCTGTCTGTAAAGCAGGGAGATGTAAACAGACCTTCTTGCAAAGATTGAGCATCAGTTACCAACAAACAGCTCCTCTTGAGGCATTTCTGATGGGACCAGCTTTCCCCCTACCACTTGTCATTGACACAATTATTATCTCTTGCTGCAGTGATGGAAGGTACTCCTGCGATTTCGCAAGAGACATCCTCCATGATTAGTTCCTCACAGCCAAAGTCACCCAGAGGATACCTGCCAAAGTCATCTAGTGCAAAGGAGCAAACATTTCAGTTGTCTCTTTCCACTGCAGCTGAATGCAGGTGGAAGCACTATGTGCAATTCCCAGACGTGCATGAAAATGACACTATAACAGTCATAGTTACATTCGCTTTTCATTTTCTGTTTGGCTTCCACAAGGTATGAGGAGAAAATAATGATGCAAGCCTTTGTTGCATTAACATCATGTTTATGTTCAGTGCATTATTTATGCTTAGAGAAAGAGACGACAGATAAACCCCACAAAGCTTATTTGTGTAATTCAGTCAAAATGTTAACAGGGTGAAAGACTGATGTGGGCAATCTGGTGAACAATAATGTGGAAGTATTTTGCTGGAGAGGTGACATGGTAGGAATGTAGATTGATGACAGGCTGTTCAGTGTGATGCACTGTCCTACTACAACATTTGCATTTATAATACTCCACAAGTCTCACTGCCATCAAGGCATTGCATTGCAAGGACCTGGACCTCTCCGTGTGATGGTCTGTCCACATCCTCAGGCAAAACTTCAACAGGGGATTCAATGTGATTTTACATCTGCTCTTCCTTTAAGGCATTCCCTTTCTGCAAAGCTCAGTTGGACAAGGTGCAGCACACGACTACCATCAGAGATACTTTGGCTGGAATATACCACAGAACTGCTTCTCGTTAGCCACTGAAATCTCATCTTCAGTGGACTGATAGTCTGCTCATTGATAGCCCTGTTGAGTCACGGCTGATATTGTAGCTTCACTTAGCTTCCATCCTGGTTAACCTGTGTCAGTGTTAGTGGCTATTTCTTCAAGCGATAGCTTTTGTACCCAGCAGCCATTCTTTCAAGACAGCAGGTCCCTAACATAAGCCTGGCACCTGAGAGTTCCTCAAGATATAAGAATCATGAATGCTGCCCAAATATCCGCCACATACCTGGTGTATTTCTTGCTTATGGTTGCACACCAAATGTACAATTATCGAGGGAAAACCCTTCCTGTTGATGAATATGCATGACTGGCCTGATGGTGCTCGATAACAATATGCATGCATTCAATAACACCCTGAACCCTTGGAAACTCTGCTGTTTTGGTGACTCTTTCTGACGAGCTGTTGTGGCCCATTAAAACCTGAATGAAATGTTCAGTTCAATTGGACATTGCCTCAGAGAAAATCTTAAAGTGATGATGAGCTGCAGGCTGGGTTTCTCCACATGTAGCTTGAAAGGGTCAGCAAGCAAAACATTTCAGGGTCACAGTCACCATTAGAACCATTGACAGTGGATGTTCCCACATGTGTTCAAAACTGTCTTGCCAGGCAGCATGTTAGAAAGAAATGTTAAGCTAGAGAGCACTTTCTCTCCTACAGCACAAGCCTCAGTAAGTCATTCTGACCCTGTAAATTTGGTTGGCTACATATTGCTTCGTGGCATATCTCTGAGGGTCCGTCATCCTGCCTACGCTCCCCACTCTTCATCTCATGCATTTGGAGTGACTTCTATAACTTCAGAAGGCTCTTTTGCCAGAATCCAAGCTTTCCTTCCTCTCGTTCTCATTTTCCTCCTCCCATTGTCTCCTGCTCCTCCACACTGGATGTTGTTCCTCTCACAGAGACCACTATCCCCATTTTCCTATAAGAACACAGGTCAGGGTGTTGACCAGACAGCACTTACACAAATGTATGTGCGACTTTCAGGTGACCGATCCTTATAAAATTATAAGAAAAATACAAAGCTTCCACTCAGAATTACTCACATTTACCAGAAGGATAGACTGCTGAAATCTGATTCCAACTGCTGTATTTAAAACCACCTGGACAATAAAAAGATCAAAAATCAAGTTCCTTATCTGGCATTATTCACACCCACAAGCCATTTTATTGGCACCTAAATATTTTGTTTGATTGATTTAGCTCTCAATGAATGTGAAAGGTCTTTAATCTCAAAGAGGGAGGCAATGGCCTAGTGGTATTATTGCTGGACTATTAATCCAGAGACCCAAATAATGTCCTGGAGACCCAGGATTGAATCCCATCACAGCAGATGGTGGAATTTGAGTTCAATTAAAAAATATCTTGAATCAAGACTCGAATGATGACTATGAATCCATTGTTGATCGTTGAAAAAACCCATCTGGTTCACTAATGACCCAGAGGGAAGGAAAGTGCCATCCTTATCTAACAGTTAGGGTAATGACATGCATGCAGTAAATAAAGTCCTGAATATTCTTACCTAACCAAACATGATCTGCCCTACATGTGACTTCAGACCCACAGTAATGTGGTTGGTTGTTAATTGCCCTCCCTCTGGGCAATTCTGGATGGGCAATAAATGCTGCCTAGCCAGTGAACCCCTCATCCTGTGAATGAATAAAGTCAAAAAAAAACTTTGTGTATGATAACAAGGTGTAGAGCTTTCCTGCTCCTCTGATGCTGCTTGGCCTGCTGTGTTCATCCAGCTCTACACCTTGTTATCTCAGATTCTCCAGCATCGGCAGTTCCTACTATCTTTGTGTATGATAGGCAGGTTCCTGATTTCAAGGGCCACCTATCCATCAACAACATGAGCCAATGTTATCACGCTGGATACTTGGTCAGTGGGTGTGGAGAATGGTCCTGGACTGGAAGGCTAATGTTCTATCCTAGGCATTGGTTTTCTCAGCTATCCTCCTGTCTTTCCAAGATCGGATTCAACTCCCATGGGCTTCCCAATTCCAGCTCCAACTCCAGCGCACGTCCTGTTCAAGAGATGCAGGTTATCCATAAGCAATGCTGGTTGAATTTAAATCACATTAGCAAGTCTAATTAAGGCTCCTTGTTGAGGTGCACAGTAAATCAACAGCAAACTGAAAGCTGGTTATATTCATTCAAATGAGCAGTCATTCAAATCAGCAAACAGCAGCAGGAAGGTACAGTGCTGCTTCTGCGGCATGCAAAAAGGCAAGGCTTAATTGTACATCGTTTCTGAACATGTTTTCGACACCATCCAAGCCTGGAGTGACATCAGGAGCTAACAGTAGAAAATTGGAAGGTGAGAAAAAAAACAGTGGCGAATCTGGTTACAAGAAAGAAGTAGCACACCATAGAACATAGCCTTTGATCTAATTACCTTTTTTGACACCAATCAGCCACAATTGAATGGTGGAACAAGATCTCTTCCTGAATTCCTACGGATGCAGCTTATGGGAAAATCTCCATCCCTGTTATCATCTCCCTTTTTCTTCATAGGAACTCTCACTGATTTTTCATTCTTGTACCAACTACACTACCTAAGCACCCAATCCCTCCTGTTCTTCTGTAATGAAAGACACTGACCCTGAGTTTCACATACATAGGAACATAGGACATAGCAGATTGAATCTTAGGCACATGATTAGGACATTCAATACTTCCAGCCTGCTACACCATTCAATAAGACCTTGGCTGATCTAGCTGTGGTCTCAACCCCATTTTCCTATTCTTCCCCCTATCTTCCTATTGCCCTTGACTCATTTGCCTCTCGCAAATGCGACTAATTTTTAAAAAAAATTCATTCATGGGATGAGTGTGTTGCTGGCTAGGGTAGCATTTATTGCCCATCCCAGAGAGATCACATGTAGACCAGATCAGGTAAGGATGGCAGATTTCCTTTGCTAACGGACATTAATGAACCAGATGGGTTTTTCCTAATAATTGACAATGGATTCTTGGTCATCATTAGACTCTTAAGTCCAGATTTTTATTGAATTTAAATTCCACCCAGGCCCCCAGATTAGCCGTCTGTTGAAAATACCGCTAGGCCATCACCTCCCCCTATTCTGTTTGAATAAATTCAATGACACAGTCTTCATTACTTCTATCATAATATTATCACTTCTGTAACTTAATCACCTTCTGTCTTCCATTTAATCACAAACTCACTTCTTCTATCTTCCTCTTTTCACAGATTCTGCCTGACCCACTGAGTGCTTCCAGCATTTTGTTTTTTTTATTTCAGATTTACAGCAACTGCTGTACATAAATGTATTTAGTATGTATTAATTTGTTGGTAAAATATAAACAAGCAAAAACATCATTATTAAAACAAAGTACAATTCACTACAAAGTTCACATCATCAGATTTGGCATCTTTTCTCTATGAATGATGATGAAGATCCAGCAAAGAACTCACTTCAGTTGGGGCTTTTTATGTAAGGTACACCGTTGTAAATGGCTAAAAATGGCCAATACCGAGATGCAGGCTCTACCACAAATTCCGCACATATAACTTCCAAGTGTTGTGGCTGTAGTTTTTGAGGTTGATATCTTTTGTCAGACCATTGCCATCACTGGTCATTATGATGCCCATCATGCCATAGGAGGTTGTTACCATTTTCCTCTGCCCTCAGTTAGTGACTCCCAAACTAGTCTAGGTCTTTTCATGTCATGATTATTAGTAGTCTGGAAGCAGAATTTTGGGGATTCTGCTGGTTGTCCAGCCCCAGCTACCTAACCACACAGAACTAATTTGGGTGCGCAAATGTCATCCATTCTGCAGAAGATCCTGAGCCAATGAAGGCGTCTCTGTTTGGTGACAGCTAACAAACTTGAGGAGTTTATAATGAATCTTTTAAAAGCCACTGTTTATAATGAAAAGACTATTGTTAACATTAAAAAGAAAGATTTTGTTACAGGCAAGTGATCCCAGCTTTATTGTTTAATGTGTCTGCTGCACTTCTGAATGTTGGTGTTTAAATTTCACATCATTGTCAACATCAGAGTACTTCCAGAAGAAAAAGGCATTGTATAGTAGTGAAGCTTGTTTCTTCTAAAAATGTCACATTGCCTCAAGGAGACCTACATGCCTTGAGGAGCGCGTAAGTTACTAGGTACACTTTAGGTAGCCTAATAAAGTGCATTTGTTACTGACGTAGACACAATACTTCTCTTAAAGAGGAATTCTAAAAATAACATGTATTTACTAATAAAACTCTGCTCAAGAGACTATCTGAATGCTCAGATTGCAACTAAATAATAATGTTACCATTTTCATTTGAACAGAATATCATACATCTTGGATAAAATTTCTGATTAAGCATGTATTATTGAAAATTTGTGAAACAAAGGATTAGATCAGACTTGTCTTACCAAATACTTTGCATTGGCTCAGAATTGATCATTTTTTTAAACAAAACTATTTTGGTTTAATTGTTCTAATTAATCTTTGTACATTAATGCCAGAATTCAATTTCATTTTCGACATATCCAGAAAACATCCTATTCAAAAACTCACACATAAACTGAAGAGATGCACATACACTTTAGGAACAACTTCAAAAGGTTCATGTAGGACAGCATTTATTCTATGAAGTGGCATTTCTCTTATACACTTTTAGTTAGTTCTAATTATTCTGCTAATATCAAAATGAGAAAACTGATATTTGCATTATGTCTTTCATGTCGTCTAAACCTTCCAAAGTGTTTCACAGGCAACAAGGTATGATTTGAAATGTGGTCACCCTTGTTATATAGGCAAACACAGCATCTAATTTGTACTCAGCAAGGTGCCACAAAAACGAAAGTGATAACTAAATAATCTGTCTTTGTTTGATAGTGTTGCTTCAGGGATAAATATGTTCCAGGACACTAGATGAATTGTGTTGATGTTGGGGTTATTTGCATCCACCTGAGAGGGTAGACAGTACATCTTTTGTAAAACAATGCTTTGAACAGTGCAATTCCCCCTCAGCAACTGCTCCGTAGTGTTAGTCTAGTTTACATTATCAAGTGTCTGATGTGAGGCTAGAACATTACTGTTAAGCCAAAGTTGACACGTCATTTACACGTTATGCATTCTCTTTTTCGCTAAAATGGAAAATCAAACAATTTTTAAATTAAATCAGCACTCATCCTTAGACCAAATAATATTTCAGCGTTTTTTACATTTATTTTAAGTCAGTTCTATATTAAACTGTTTTCTTCAGTATCAATCAGAGGAATTGGATTGTGAAAAATTATAGGAAGCCCCTGAAGGTAAGCAACCTCTTATTAGGCACTACATTGTCAAATTTTCAGAGGCCTATAGGACAATATTAAAGCTCTCAAGCGCCAATGACATTTAATCTCTTGTGTTTTCATGATGTGATCAGAATACTGAGATTGAGTGACAGCTTTGTAACTCACTCCAAGATATCTATTATTTATCATACAAAAGAATTATCACCGTGACCGGTGAGATTCCAAGTCTCGTGGGGCCTAGCGAAAAGTAATACTATACCATAGCAATGGTGTGCATCAGACCACTACAATGAACTGAGTTGGGTCAAGCTTTTCATTGATGGAATCAAGTACCAACAATATATTTATTAAAAAGTATGGTTAAAAAATGCTCATTAGCAACACAATACTAAATAACACAATGTGTGCCATTGCGTTGTATGAATTGGATGAAATTGTATTTTTGCGGCTACCGATCCTACTATCAGAACAGACTTCTGAACATGTCACTCATGTCACGTTGTTGGTTGTGAAAAAAAATCATCTCATTCCAGTAGCTGTCAGAAGCCATATTTATGCACTGCAGTGACTGGAGAAAAACATCAGCAGTTTCATTGCATTGAATGTTTTTTTATTACTTTTTTTTAGTTATTGCTGCTGTCAGTTCTTGCTACCTTCTCGCTATGTTCTGTGTGGAATTACCATTTAAATCCCACTGCAGAATGTTACACATGAACAGAAGCCGCTAACTGATGATTCACTTGAGTGGATTCTTTTAAATTTGTATTTGAATTAATTATTGCTTTCATTCTCTGAGAAGTGACAAGTTATGCTTCCTTCCATAACAGCAAAATCCCAAACCAACTTGAGTTGAGTGATTTAGATGAAACAGACTCCGCAAACAAAGCAACAAGAAAATTAAAGGCAGTGTGTGGAGGCAGTGGCAAGCTTCAGGTTCATTGCTAACTAGAGACTCTGCTGAATCTGCAGCCAGCCACTGTGAGGTTAGATCAAGTATCAGCTTCACTACTCCCAGCAGCAGGGACTCATTTGAAATTCATGAAGATCGAGTAATGCTTTTGTTTCCTATCAGTGGGATGAGCTCTAACACACTCTTGCTGAAGACTAGCTAACATAGCGTAATTGTTTTCACCCTGAATAATACATACTGGTCTGCCTGTTCTTGTTGATATTACAGATCTTGGTATACAACAGCTGAATGATAAAAAGAGGTCTGGCACAGATGGGCTGATTCGAAATTTTCTCAACCAAATTTCAGCAAGTGTATTTAGTTTTGATCCGACAACCACAATTTGCATAATGCTGAGGCACCTCGTCCCCTCATTACAGCCCAGCTTCACTTACATAGACACAGGCAGATGTGTACAAATACAGAGAGAATTGTTTGGGTTTTCTTCTGAATAGAAACTTGAAAATGTAATTTAAATTTATTTTAAATTATGTGAATGATTCACTGGTGGTTTGAGTAATGCTTTAATGTTGAGATTTATTGCAAGATCACAAAAAGATGAAAATATTTAACAAGCAATTAATTTCTGATGCACAGATAATGTGTTGCCATTATTGATCCAATTGATTTTGGTCTTTAAGTACCCCTGTGCACTTAATAAGATACAGGCTAACATTAGTGTTCTTTCCTCATCGGTAAATCAATATTTTTGGCTTCTGCAGCTCAGCTGGAAATGTAATATTAATAGAAAACAATCAGCCAGATATTCGATGTACTGGTGTCTTATATTTTTACATGATGTAGTTACATGGCTGTGACGGGGTCAAATATAAATGGTTAGATGAGCATGAATCAGACATTGGCAGGTCTCTTGTGGGAGCTATTCTTGAATTATTCAAATCTGTCAATGGATATAAAAAGAAGTAAAGACATTTTCTGTGTCAAGATGAAATCAAAGGAAAGAATGTCAAAGAAAGAATTCAATGGTTCTGACACCTAAGCATCAGGTTTATTAGTTTTATGCTTTTATGGTAACAAAAAGGACAGGAAAGGAATGAAAGGATAATAAAAAAGATAGGTTAGATGGAAAAAAAATTAAATCCATGAAATATTGGTCACATTTGTTGTATCAATTGTGCACAATTCCTATTTATTTTAACATGACACAGTACAAAAATGGAAAAAGCAAAGAACGAATAAAGATAATGCATAAAGAAACAGAAGCAAAAGGAAAATGGACAATAGATACTGGGAGATAGAAGATTGTTCTGCAATAGGGTATCATCAAAATCCACATTATATCTGAATCATTTCCAATTATAATGTGCTAATAGGTTGCAGTCATGCTTCTAGAAAAATATTGATACAGACAGATTTTTTTTCAAAAGGTGTTATTTGCAATGAGGATACATAAAAAAAGCTGAAATGTATGACTCCATGCTATGTTTTACATTTGCAAACTATGTAAATTGCTTAAATTGGTTGTGTATGGGTGGCTTATTATAATCAGGGACTGCTTTCTTTAGTTGAAATTCTTTTCAAACATTAAGTATTTTTGAAATGAATTTCAGTTAATTGTGATGTCTTGCTCTGATATGTTAGTGATCCTGCATAGCCTTTTGGAGACTTTTCATGTTAAATTGCATTCCAGACTAAAAAAAAAGTCATGTGGATATTATGAGCGCACAGACTTTAAGTTACTTAATGTAAAAATGATTCTAAGTAACGCATAGTAAAGGACATTTATTTAAGGTCAATGGTTTATTTCTCTAGTATCTGATTTTGACAATTGGTTATGAAATCTTCATCAATATGGAACAACTAAGCATGAGTTGCAGTCCCAAGACCACACCCTGATCACCTACACCGCAACTCAATTTGTCAGGACGTATCAAGGAATCTGAATCCCTTTAACCTTTGTTCAATTCAGCTCAGACATTTCCTTGTGAAATTCTATTATGATGGTGTTTTATGTCTGCCACTCCTTCCCCATCTACTTGTCAGCATTAACCTTGCCAATTCTGGTCTCTACAGCCTCCTTGGTGCCAGGTCTGATCTATTCGCTTTCTGTCTGTTCCAATTGCTATTGTCTCCTCTGATGATTGTTTCCACCCTCTGCCCTCATTGCTCTTTGGGTCTTTTATTCCCTTTCTCATATACACTTTTGCATTTTCCTTGTCAGTGTTATTCTTCCACAATAGATTTTGTCTTTCTGCCAATCAATTTCCATGAATGGTGAATTAAAGCAGATACCAGCAGGAGTCTCATATGTTAGCTTCATCCAGTAATTGTCTCCTCACACTGTGTGTTATATTGCAAGCTACTGTATAATAAGCGAGTCTCAACGTATTTTCAAAAATAAGAACAAAGCTGAAGCAAAATATATTGTAGATGTGGCAGGTTTCTATACAGTGTATCAGCAACACCAATACACTCTCACTACCACAAAGTGAAACATACTGTGTCAGCTTTGTTCATCTGAGATAACAAGATCCATTTTTAGCAAATAGGTGCCTCAGCTGAAATCTGATAGACCTACCATGTGTCTCTGCTTCCTTTGAGTTTTAGGTAGCTCAAATCTCTTAACCTTTTGCCATGAAGATGTAAAACTAGCACCTTAAACACAGCATTCAATCTGTGCAGTTCAAAATGTATTTTCTGCCATGGGCATTGCTGTAATTTTCTCAGTCACTGATCGTGATATTTCACAGCAGCAAAAATAAAAGAAACATTACAGGATGTGAAATATCATGTAATGAATGCTACTATGTGCAGTGTTCCAAAACAATTGTACAGTTCAGCCCAACAGTGCCCACAAAATGAATAAAAATATCTCACTCAGTGATGGCGTGCTGTTCTATCTCTTGTGAGAAAAATAATCATAACTCATTACCACCTACTGTACTCATAAAAGAATAGCACCATGTGGTATTCTAATATAAGAGATAAGTCTTTTCCCGCAGGCACAGTATCTACATTTAGAGTAGCGCTCGCTGACAGCACCTAGCTACATGGCCAGCTTGCTACTGTTTTCAAATCAGATCGAGTGTAGCTGCGTACATATGTACTTGCGTGATGTTTATGAGAACTTTCTTAATCAGCATTGGAAAAATAGTGAATTTGAAAAGAACTGACTGCCCTTTTGCTTCTTCATTAGCATTCATAATGTAAATACACAAATAATAAAGGTGATTCAATTTTAAAAGGTTGCATTTCCATAGATCCAAACAGTGTGAAGGAAACCTAGTGTGACATTACTTCACGAGGCTGTCTCACATCTAAAACTGAACCCTGATCTCATGCTGATTTATCTGCTTAGTGCACACTGCTTAGTTTGTACTATTGCAAAGTTAACATTGTTTTTCAACAATCCAAAATCTTTAGTGCAATTATCCTATTTGAATGCCACTTCACTGTTTCACTTCAGTCATGCAGCCGCTCTTTCACAAAGGTGTCCAGAAAATGATATTCATTCATAGAAAAAAACATGGCCTTGCCATTCACTGATGCACAGAGCTAACTTCACAAAGCAGATTGCTGTCTGCACCTTGGATGGAGTTTAACAGTCATGGTTAAGGGCCTGTCCACTGGCTGGAGAGCTGGTGGTGACCCCTGTGTGGCCATTTTGGGAGCCACGTCAGGATTAAACCCCAGTCAGGCAGTGTGTTGGTTGCTGAGGTGATTCCCTGTTGCTGCAGGGAGAATTTCTCAAAGGAATGTTTCCTCGGGCTAACGTCTCACCTCCAAGAGCTGCGACACACAGGCTGGCTACTCGTCAGTGCCATCAGCACCACAGGGAACCACAAGCGGCCATTTCTAAAAGTGCCATTCAGCTGAAACTGAGGATTGTCACTGAAAACCCAGAATGCAATTAAGTGGAATGGGATCATGAGGGCCAGTCAGACAGCCTCTGTAATAAGGACAGGGGACCTGCTGTAAAGAATGAAGGTATGCCTTCCCAAAGGGACAAGGCACATAAAGACTTGCCACTCCAGAATTAACCAGTGGTGGTGGTTAGGTGAGGTGGGGGGGTGGGGGGGGCGGAGGGGGGTGCAGTGTGGGGTTTGATAATCAGAAGAGCTGTGTGCTCTCAAGCTCACGCATTCTTCTCTACTACGTGGCATTCCCCAGTCTCCCAGCATGTCTCCTAAAGGAGCATTGAATTTCATCCAATAAAGCAAGCACAAAGAAATCACACTGGTAATGTAACAGAAAGATGGAAGTGAATAACCTCATGGGTGCCATGGTTATCATTACTATTGCATAAAAGTAAAAGTTTTAAAAGTTTCACAGTTTGAAAATTAGATAAAAATGCTTTGGATTCCTGAACAACAAATTTAAAAACTCCTAGTAGAAAATGTGTTGCACTTCATATCAGATCTAGAGTCATACAGGCATGGAGTCGTACAGCACAGAAACAGATTCTTCAGCCCTACTCGTCCATGCCGACCAGATATCCTAAATCAATCTCATCCCATTTGCTAGCATTTGACCTATATCCCTCTAAACCCATTCTACTCAAGTGCCCATCCAGGTGCCTTTTAAATGTTGTAATTGTACCTGCCTCCAGCATTTCCTCTAGCCTGTCATGTACCACCATCGGTGTGAAAAAGTCACCCCTCAGGTACCTTTTAAATCTTTCCCCTCTCACTTTAAGCCTAAGCCCTCTGGTTTGGAATCCCCACTCCTGGTGAGAAGACCTTGGCTATTCACCCTATCTATGCTCCTCATGATTTTATAAACCTCAATAAGGTCACCCCTCAGCCTCCAATGCTCCAGAGAAATTACCCCAGCCTATTTAGCCTCTCCTGATAGCTAAAATCCTCCAATTTTGGCAACATCCTTGGAAACCTTGTCTGCACCCTTTCGAGTTTAATAACATCTTTCCTATAACAGGGAGATCAGAACTGAATGCAATATTCTGTAAGTGGCCTAACCAATGTCCTGTACAGCCGCAACATGACCTCCCAATTCCTGCACTCAATACACTGACCAATGAAGGCAAGTGTGCCAAATGCCTTCTTCACCACCCTGTCTAACTGCGCCTCCACTTTCAAGGATATAAGCGCTTGCACTGCTTGGTCTTCTTGTTCGACAACACTCCCCTGGACCCTACCATTAACTGTATAAGCCCTGCCCTGACTTGTCTTACCAAAGTAGAACACTTCTAAGCTAAACTCCATCTGCCACTCCCTGGCCCATTGGCCCATCTGATCAAGGTCCTGTTGTACTCTGAGATAACATTCTTCGCTGTCCGTTACATCATCAATTTTGGTATTGTCTGCAAACTTACTAACCATTCCTTCCAGATTCACATTCGAATCACTTATATAAATGACCAAAAGCAGTGGACCCAACACTGATCCTTGCGGCACACCGCTGATCATGGGCCTCCAGTCCAAAAAACAACCATCCACCACCTCTCTCTATCTTCTACCTTCAAACCAGTTTTGTATCCAAAGGGCTAGCTCTCCTTGGATTCCATGTGATCTCACCTTGCTAACCAGTCCACCATGTAGAAACTTGTTAAGCACCTTGCTGAAGTTTATATAGACAACGCCTACTGTTCTGTCATCATCAGTCTTCTTTGTCACTTTTTCAAAAAATGTAATCAAGTTAATGAGACACGACATCCCATGCGCAAAGCCATGTTGAGTATCCCGAATCAGTCCTTGCCTTTCCAAATGCATGTAAATCCTATCCCTCAGAATCCACTCCAACATCTTACCCACCACTGATGTCAGGCTAACAGGCCTACAGTTCCCTGGATTTTCCTTACCTCCTTTATTATGGCATCACATTAGCCAACCGTCTTCCAACACCTCACCCATGGTTACTGATGATACAAATATCTCAGCAAGGGATTTAGCAATCACTTCCCTAGCTTCCCACAAAGTTCTGGGATACACCTGATCTGGTCCCAGGGATTTATCCACTTTTATGCATTTTAAGACATTCAATGTCTCCTCCTTCTCCTCTGTAATATGGACACTTTTCAAGATATCGCTACTTATTTCCCCAAGTTCTTTAGTTTCCACATCCTTCTCCACAGTAAATATTGATGAGAAATATTCGTTTATTATCTCACCCATCTCCTGTGTCTTTAAGGGACCCTATTCCCTCCCTAATTACTCTTTTCCCCTTAATGCATTTATTTGTAGAATTCCTTTGGATTCTCCTTAACCCTATTTGCCAAAGCTATCTTATGTCAGCTTTTTGCCCTCCTAATTTCCCTCTTAAGTATACTCCTAATGCCTTTATATTCTTCTGGGGATTCACTCAAACCCAGATGTCTCCCATATGCATCCTTCTTTTTCTTGACCAGAGCCTCAATTTCTCTAGTCGACCAGCATTTCCTACAGCTACCAGCCTTGCCCTTCACACTAACAGAGCATTCTGTCTCTGAATTCTCGTTATATTATTTTTAAAGGCCTCCCACTTCCCACCCATTCCTTTACCTGTGAATAGCCTCTCCCAATCAACTTTTGAAAATTCTTGCCTAATGCCGTCAAAATTGGACTGACTGCAAATTAGAACTTTAACTTTTAGATCAGGTCTATCCTTTTCCATAACTATTTTAAAATTAGTAGAATTATGATCACTGACCCCAAAGTTCTCCCTCATTGACACCTTAATCATTTGCCCTGCCTTATTTCCCAAGAGAAGATTAAATTTTGCTCCTTTTGTAGTAGGTATATCCACATACACAATAAGAAATTTTTCTTGTACATATTTTACAAATACCATTCCATCCAGACTCTTAGCACTATGGCACTATGTTTGGAAAGTTAAAATCCCCTACCATTACAACCCTATTATTCTTACAGATATCTGACATCTCCTTACATATTTCCTTCTCAATTTCTGCTGATAATTGGGGAGCCTGAAGTACAATCCCAACAATCCCTTTCTGATTTCTCAGTTCCAACCATGTAACTTTACTGGATGTTCTCTCAGGAATATCCTCCCTAAAGATAGGCATAATGCTATCCTTAACCAAAAACACCATTCCCCTCCTCTCCTGCCCCCCACCCGCCCCCCCCCCCCCCCCCCCCCCATCCTTCCTATAGTATCTACACCCTGGAAAATTAAGCTGCCAGTCCTGTTCATCCCTGAGGCACATTTCTCAAACAGTTATGACATCCCAGTCCCAAGTTCCCAGCCATGCCCTGAGTTCATCTTCCTTACCTGTTAGATTAGGAGCAAATTACTGCAGATTCTGGAATCTGTACTGATGAAGAATCATCTAGAAATGTTAGCTTTCTCTCTCTCCATGGATGCTGCCTGACCCGCTGTGATCTCCAGTATTTGTTGTTTTCAGTACCTGTCAGAATTCTTGCTTTAAAGTAAATGCAGTTTAATTTATCAGTCTTACCTCGTTCTCTGCCTTGCTCTTGCCTGCCTTGACTATTTAACTTGCTCTTCTTCCTTATTGTACCAGTTTCAGACTAACATCTTTTCTCACTATTTCTTTGGTTTCTCCCCACTCCCCAACTTCCACCCCCTTACTAGTTTAAAGCCTCCCGAATAGCAGTAGCAAATCTCCCCACCAGAAAATTGGTGCCTTTCCAATTCAGGTCCAACCCATCTTTCTTATACAGGTTACTTCTCCCAGAAGAGATTCTAATGATCCAAAAATGGGAATCCCTGTCCCCTGCACCAGCTTCTCAGCCACTTATTTATCTGCTCTATCCTCCTATTCCTACTCTCACTAGCACATGGCATCATGAGTAATCCAGATATTACTACCCTCGAGGACCTAAGTTTTAACCTCTGCCTAATTTCCTATATTGTCTCTGCAGAACCTTGTCCATTTCTCTTCCTGTATCATTGGTACCAACGTGTACAGTGACCTTCTGCTGGTCACTCTCCCCTTTGAGAATATTCTGTACCCTTTCCGAGACATCCTTGACCCTGGCATCAGGGAGGCAACGTGCCATCCTGATGTCTTGAATGTCTGTCTATGCCCCTGACTAGAGAGTCCCCTATCACAATGGATCACTTGGAACCTGACATACCCCTTATATGGCAGAGCTAGTCTTGGTACCAGAAACCTGACTGTCAGTGCTACATTCCTCTGAGTGGCCATTCCCCTTTATATTTTGTAAAACAACATAGTTATTTGAGATGGGGCTAGGCACAGGATACTGCTGCACTACCTGCCTGACTCTTACCTTTCCTAGTGGTAATCCATCTCCCTGACTATGTCTGTGGTTTTTTGTACATTCCTGAAACTACCATCCATCACATTCTCTGGTTCCTGTAAGCTCCTCATTACCTGTAACTACCACTCCAACCGATCCATGTGGTCAGATAGGATTCGCATCCAAATACACTTCTTGCAGATATAATTTCCAGGAACATTGAAATTCTCCCCAATCTCCAACTTATGATAGGAAGAACACATCATTCTACTAAAAGCCATCTCTGCACTTTAAACAATCTACAGACCTAGAATATACCCAAAATACCAGCACAACACACTTTCTCAAAAGAGATAGTAGGAACTGTCGATGCTGGTGTCTGAGATAACAAGGTGTAGAGCTGGATGAACACAGCAGGCCAAGGAGCATCAGAGGAGCAGGAAAGCTGACGTTTTGGGTTGGGACCCTTCTTCAGAAATCTCACTTTCTCAAAAACTCAGCATTAGCATCATCTTACTGCTCAAAAATACTGCTCTGGGATAACTTAATACCTATCTTTTATATTAAAAATTTAATCGAGTCAGACCTGTGTGAAATAGGAAAAGCCCTCACCTTATTCACTGTTATAGATTTACAGAAAAAGATGAAGACTTATAAGTTTTATAAGTCTTAAAGTCAAACATTTAGCTGATCAGGCTCAGCTCTGCAGAGACCAATAACTGTTAAAAAGAAATTCAAACTTCCAGTTATTGGCTGAAAAGATGATATGTCAGGATTTAATATTTTGAGATGCTAAAACATTCAACTGTCTTACATGTTGGAACTAAGATGATAGTTTGAAGTATAACAGTTTACAACATTTTTCCAGAACAACCTTTGGAGAAATCACAGTCTCCATGTTGGCAGACAGGTTGATTCTATTTGTCTCCAAGCACCTTCTTCCCAGCAAAATAATCTGAACCCCTTCAATTGTTAATAATCAAATGAACCAGACTTGCTAACAGATTTCATCACAGGTTGCATGACTCTCTTCACTTTAACTTAAAAGACACAGTCCCAAAACATAATAATCTTATAAATCTCACAATTGTAACAAGGGTCACCGTGCACTCAGAACACACAGTCTAAAATGAATATTGAATCATAAATACTGCTCTAATGACAGCTTCCTGGTAAGACTGCAACATAAAAATAAAACAGCTGGAATTAGCATTAGACCAAAGCAAAAATGTTCTTTCAAGCAAGGTATGATTCCCAAAATAGGATCATCAGTTTACAATTTAATTAGTCATGTATAATTGCCTTATAACCCTTTTTGGAAAACCTATCCACAATTATCTTTCTGCACAACACAGACTTTCCACATGCTGAACATATTGGCAAACTTTCCTATCTCCCACACACATTTGATCTTTCAGTGCTGTGAGATAGAAAGAGGTTGAAATGGGGAAATGTTCCATTGTGTTCTCTGGCAGCTCTCAGTGGGCAACTGTTGACATACTTTTATGTCCATCCCATTATGTAGATTATGGAATTAAGGTTGCAATTTGTATTTTTCCAAACTTCACATGTTAGGGATAAGATCTCAGGCCAACTAGAGAAGAGGAACCTGTCCAAGCATTTCAGAATCATAGAATTATAGAGTCATACAGTACAGAGGAGGTCTTTCAGTCCATCAAGTCTGCATACCAAAAATACACTGCTACCTACTCTAGTCCCACTTCCAGCAATAGGCCTAAAATCTTGAATGTTATGACACTTCGAGTGCTTATTAAAGATTGTGAGGTTACGTCCCACAGCTACTCCCCCAGGCAGTGTATTCTATGACCCCACCATCCTCTGGCTAAAAAAGTTTTTCCTCAAATCCCCTCTTAACCTCCTGTCTTTCACTTTAATAGTGTGCTCCCTTGTTCTTGACTCTTCGATTTTGGGGAACAGCTGCTTTCTACTCACCCTGTCCAAGCCCCCATATCCTTATACATCTGCATCAAGTTTCCCCTGAACGTTTTCTGCTCCAAAGAGATCCAGCCTCTCTTCGTCGCTGAAATGCTTCATCCCAGTCAACATTCTTGTGAATTTCCTCTGCACACCCTCCAATGCAGTGGTGTGGTGGGTAGAACTGCACACAGTGCTCCATCTGTGGCCTAACCGAAGATATGTACGGCTCCAACATAACTATCCTGCTCTTCTAATCTATGCCTCGACTGATAAAAGCAAGCATTCTGTCAGACTTCTTAACTACCCTATTAACCTGTTCAGTCACCTAAGGGACCTGTGGACAAGTAGCCCAAGATTCCTCTGTTCCTCTGAGCTTCCTAGTGCCCTGCCATTCATTGAATACTCCCATTCTTGTTCCTTCTTCCAAAGTGCATCACCACACATTTTTATCAGAATCATTGAATCCCTACAGTGTGGAAACAGGCCCTTTGGCCCAAAAAGTCCACACCGACACTCGGAGCATCCCACCCAGACCCATCCCCCTAATCTACACATCCCTGAACACTCTGGGTAATTTAGCATGGCCAATCCACTTAACCTGTACATCTTTGGACTGTGGGAGGAAACCGGAGCACCCGGATGAAACCCACGCAGACACGGGGAGAATGTGCAAACTCCACACAGACAGTCGCCCGAGGCTGGAATCTAACCCTCACTGCTGTAAGGCAGCAGTGCTAACCACTGAGCCACCGTGCCACCCTTATCAGGGTTAAATTCAACCTGCCACTAATCTGCCCATCTGACCAACTCATCTATATCTTCCTGTAACCTAGGACCTACCTCCTCACTGTCAACCATTCCATCAGTCTTTGTGTCATCTGCAAACTTACTTATCATCTCACCACATTCTCACCTTCATCATTTATGAATATCACAATCATTTAGGGACCCAGCCCTGAACTTTGTGCTACAGCGACTTGGAGACAATAAGGACTGCAGATGCTGGAAGCCCGAGTCGATAGATGTGAGGCTGGAAAAGCACAGCAGGTCAGACAGCATCTGAGGAGCAGGTAAGTGTAGGGATTTTGGTTTGCAATCAGTAATCTGCTGATTTTTAGGTGGTTCAAAACAGCCCCAGATCCCTGGTTCTGGCAATGGACTTAATTCAGGAATGTGAAGTGAAGAAGGCAGTAGGCAGGTGTTTCGGGTCAAAGAATCTCTGCGTTTATTAAATGCAAAGGTGAGTACGTCACAAGAAAAGACAAAAGTAATAAACAGGGAAAATGAAACAAAGGTGAATAAAAGTACAAAAGAGTTAAAAAAGGCAAATTCAAAACAGTGAAACTGACACTATTAGTTATTAACTTAACACAGACTAACTAATTACTATTAGAAACTAAACAGTAGTTTCAAACACAGGCACTTTAATCAGACTTTCTGACCTCGGGGTTCCCTGCACTGTCACCAACCTACCTTCCCCTCCCTGCTAGCTAGATTGGATACTTTGGGTCTTGAAGAAATAGGCTCACCACTGGGGATAAACACCATTTTGAAATACAGCAGGGCTGTTCCCATCAGCTGTAGCCGGTGCTTCACTGAAGACTTCGGATGGTGTTCAGTCTGGTTGAGACCTTGGGTTTTCTTACTTTGTGGTGGTTTTTTGAGCAGGTTTTCACCTCAGGCTGTGTCTGAGGCCTTGTCAGTCATGTCGCTGGTTTTTGGAAGTCAGAGGTCGTCAGATCTGTTGGTCGTGGTCGAATGCCATTGGTTTCCCTGGTACGGAGCTGTGTCGGTAGGTTTCAGGGAGATAGCTGTGCAGATAGTTATCAGGAGAGTAGCTGTCTGGGATCCCTCTTCTGTTGGTAGCTGCAGGGATGGCTCTCTCTCTCTCTCCCAGATCAGGGCTAGCAGTTATACAGACTGTGTGCTCCGTTATCACCTCACAAATCTGTTGAGATATTGTTCCTCCTCTCGGGGCTGAATGGACTTCCTGAGCACAGGAGTAGGTTGAATATTTTTTTGATTGAGGTGAATGGTTTGGATGGGTTTGGAATGTCCAGCATTTCCCTTGGATGGGTATCTGTTTAGTTCACATAGTGGTGTGAAGGTTTCAAGGTGAAACAGGTTTGCATGTAACTCAATGGCGTGGAATGTTCAGTAACTTTATGCCTGAGCACTGATTTTGAATTGAGTGGGTTGATAACTGCGTAGGCCCCATTTTTTGTTGAGATAACACAGTGTGGAGCTGGAGGAACACAGCAGGCCAGGCAGCATCAGAGGAGCAGGAAAGTTGACGTTTCAGGTCGGGACTCTTCTTCTGAGGAAGAAGGGTTCCGACCCGTAATGTCAACTTTCCTGCTCCTCTGATGCTGCCTGGCCT
>NC_063334.1:64114146-64237909 GCF_021869965.1 Rhincodon typus
ACACAGCAGGCCAGGCAGCATCAGAGGAGCAGGAAAGTTGACGTTTCAGGTCGGGACTCTTCTTCTGAGGAAGAAGGGTTCCGACCCGTAATGTCAACTTTCCTGCTCCTCTGATGCTGCCTGGCCTGCTGTGTTCCTCCAGCTCCACACTGTGTTATCTCTGAGTCCAGCATCAGCAATTCTTACTATCTCAGAAATTATTGAGGTTGTTTATTTCCTGTAGGCTGGCTTGCATTGTTTTAGCTGAGGCACGAATGGGGGCGTTTCCTTTGGTTCCAGTTAGCTAACCCCTGTCCCAGACATCTGTCCCTGGGTTTTTATATTTTCCAGTCTGTCTCAGGAGCCTCTTCCTGGCTCAGTTGCCGCCCATGGTTTCTGGAGTCCCAGTGACTTTAATCCAATATAGTACAATTCCCACAACTTCTCCCTTCAGAGGGTTATTAAGTCCAGGGTATGTCCAACAACCGATGGGGATTTTTGTCCCACCTTACATAAGTCAATGTTTCAGCCAAAACATTGACATACCTGCTCCTTAGATGCTGTCTGACATGCTGTACTTTTCCAGCCTCACACCTATAGACCTTGTGGTACAGCACTTAACACCAGGCTCCAGTTACACAAATGGCCTTCTACAATCACCTCCTGTGCCCTACCACATTTAGATCCAACTTGCTGTCTTACCCTGGATCCCATGAGATTTTATTTACTGTATTAGTTTCCTATGTGTGATATTTGTCACGCACAGGTCTCATCGTGAAAAGGTTTCAATTTTTTTCAAAATCACAACTTGGTATTTGCCATTTCCAAAAAAAAGTTCCAGGGATTTTCTGCAGAACTTTTAATCTCTAAAGAATACTTAGTATGAGGTCAAGGAAACATAGTCTGGGTAAAGACATTTCTTCTGAATTCAGTGCTGGATTTATTTACAGCTATCTTAAACTTATGACACATAGCTCTGATTTCACCATCTTGTGAAAGCATGCACTGTATCTCTATCCTATTGATCCTACTAAGATGTGTATCAAGTCCCCTCAAGGAGGATGCTGTGCGGAGGATGGGTATGTAGGATGAGTTATTTGCAGCGTAGAAGGAATAAAGGAGCTCAAAGAAACACTGACCCATATCAATAAAATATAGAAAGGGCTGGGGGAGAGAGGTGGAGGATGGGAGCTTGGAGTCATGCCTTATACATACTAGCTATCTCAGGATGCATTAAATCAAAGTGGAAACAAGTCACCTTTGATCCCAACGGTTTACCTCAGAAGAAGGCAGAGTTTGGGAATGAAAGAAAGATCTCTAAACAAAGAAAAAGCCTTTTCTTGTCTAAGAGATTGAGAAAGAAGCCCGTTTAGAATTCAATTAGAATTCAATTGTGTGCTGTCCATGGCACAGAGAGCACTATTATTTCCTCTGAGTCAGAAAGTTGTGGGTTTGACTCCTATTTTGGAGGTTTGACCACAATATCCAAGCTGATAATCCCAGTAAAGTGCTGAGGGAGGGTTGCACTGTTGTTGGGATTCATCATTTGGGTGAGCCTTTAAACAGAAGCCCTGTCTGTCCCCATTATTTCAAAGGGAAGCTGAGGAGCTATCCCTGGTGTTCTGGGTAATACTTAACCTTCATGACACTCAAGCAGATTTTCTGATCTTTATCACATGCTAATTGTGGCATCCTGCTGTGTGCATTTTGGCTGCAGAAAATACATTTTCTATATTACAGGTGTGACTACAAAGTGCTTAATTAACTGCATTAATTAAGGACACTTTGAACTGACTTGGGAATCATTAAATCTGTTGCGTAAATGGAAGGTTTTTGTTTTGGACAGATCCTGGGTTTGACAGAGAGTGCGGCATTGGTGAGAAGCTGTGAATTCTAAGCACAGAGTTAACAAGAAGTTATCAGTCAAGAGTCTGAGGGTTTGCTCACTAAGGTGGTGGAAGATCTGCAACGTGAGGAGTGTGTGTCTGACAGCTAGATAGTTGAGGAGTGAAAGGCTGGAGGTCTGGGATTATGATATACTTTCATCCACAAACCTAAGTGAAAAATCAAAATGAACATGTTTTGGTTTGACAGCCTTACTGTGCCAATGTAAGTTCATCACCATGTAACAACCACTGATAAAGTACATTGCATCACAAAATATACGTTTCGAAAAAAATATATGAAAAGAAAAAAGGAAGCACATCGACAATAGTCTACCTAAGTTCATTCATGAAAGATGCTAATCTGATCAAAGTATTGGAAGATTGACAATGCATATAGATCTAGATTGCTTGAGTGTCACAAGAAGTAATAGGCAAGAAAAATAGAACTTTCATTCATAACATTGCTTATTTGCCTTTCGAAATTGTTTCATTGATCTTGTTAATCTTGGAGTTCTTGCACTTTGTTTTCTTAAATAGTTCTATTCCTTAGTTTGTTGCTTCTGCATTCTGTTTCTTGATACTAAGATCTGATAGAATACCACTCTAGCTTTCGGGGAATACAATTAATTTGTAAACATTTAACTTTTGTGAGCAGAGATTCGAGCAGGTAGACCAGTACAAATGTGAAACTGACAGCAACTTCTGGCATCCATAGATATTAGCTATTAGTGATTTCTTGCTCTTCCATAGGGCATACTAATGAAGTCCCTGCAGGTGGAAATCTTGGAGTTCAAATGAATTAATCTAAAATTCTACTTTAACGCTGTTAGTTCTGTTGTAGGCACCTTTGAAAAATTAAAAACTTATTAAATATTATGGCCATGGGTACTTAATGGTATGTATGAACAATCTCTCTAGCTCTAAAAAAAAAATTGTTTTAAAGCTTGTTGACATTTCACCTCTTCCAGTAAATTCATGGGGCAAGCCAAAGACTTTTGTCTGACACTGATCAGGGCTGTTGCACAAAAAACCAACCTGGAAAGGAAGCACCATTTGTACAGATTGAAAAGAGGATGCTTATTAGTTGGACCATGGGTGGCGAGGACACGCAACAGGTAGACCATGCAAGTAGACTCTGATTGATCAGGGTTTTGTCATGAGGAATGCAACAGATGGCCTCCCAAACCTTTCCTCAATTAAAAAGTCACAATGTAGAAATTAATTCCTTTCATCAATAAAGAATAGGGTCTTCTGTATTATACCAGTAGTTACTAGTGCATGCAAATAGATCTCACTGTAAACCTGACCGATAATCTTAAATTGGTTTCTGATGTAATTCTTAGTACAGTTATGATTATTCAATAAATTCCACCCAATATTGCAATCATATCTAATCTTGGACATGGTATTCTAAGATCAGCAAGCGTGGGCTGCTTGACTACGATCAGAACACAACCCACTATGAATAATCAAATGGGTGTGATGACTAATACACTCTGTCTGTTGTTAGAATGTATGTCCTACAAACCTGGCATCACATTGGCACTGAAACTCACATATCACATTACTCCTTTGTGTTGGAGGCAAAATTTCATTTTAGCTCAACAGCAGCATTATGGTAGTAAAGAAACCTATTTGCATTTACTGCAAAGTAGCAGCATGAGATAGTTATCTTCACTGATGTTCAGACTTTTTAGACATCGTCCTTTCCTGAGTAATGCAAGGTAAATTGAGCACCCACTGTTCAAGGCCAAACATAACGGCCACAGGCTTTTGCATCAGTTTGTGCAATATACAGCGAGTAATGATTTAATCAGATAGCCAATATCATGTAGGATAGATTTGATATGTTCTATCTCGGCATCAGGCTTATACTGTGAGCAGGTGGCGAGGGGTGCCAGTAAGTCTTGGTCTTATGGTGGATGGCATTGCAGGAATTCCAACACATACGTTGACCAATAAAAGTAAATTTTCAGTTGACGCCAGTGGAGAAACTATCAGAGTTCTCAATGAATACGTTGAGGGAAGAGAGTTCATTTGATTGCTCCATTTTACTTGCAACTTTGAGTGCATTTATCTTCGTCTGCTGGTTTGCTGACGATGTTGCAATTGGTCTTAAGATCATGAATGGTATTGCGTTGTTCCTGGGTGACGTTTTGCACTACCCTGAGAGTGCAGCTGATGAATTTAGCATTGATGCTTTCTCTGATGGCTTGAGCGTACCTGTCAAACCCCGGGCAGTGGCCCCTTGGAGGGGTCCAATCCGACTCCATCTTTGCCGACTCCACCATGGATCTCTCTGTCGACTGATCCGGTTCGTTGTTTGTCTCATTGGGCTCGCTGCTGACATCTTGGAAGAATTCCTGGAGTCTCATTCGTCTGATGAATTCCTCTATGTCTGCTGTGAGACCAGTGGGATCCATGTTGGTAGTGGGGTAGAAATTGAGTCCTCCGCTGAGAATTTCAATCTCATCTGGTTGAACGGTGTGGTCAGATAAGTTGATGATGGATTTTCCTGCGGTGGTACCATCAACTTTCAACTGTGGTACCAGGCAGACTTGGTTATAGCTGGTGGCGATGCCAAGTTTCTCCAGTTTCCTGTTCTTGGTGTGCGTGTAGGTGGTGTAGTTCTGTTGCCTCATCTGCTCAGCAGTGTTTTGTAACTGTACTGCTGTATCATGAGCGCAACATGAGAATATGGATTCTATGTCAATTCCAAGGTTATGTTGCTTGCTGTAGAGTTGATGTTTGAGATGACTGGGGAGTTTTCAAGAGGAGTGACAGCAAAGTCTCTCAGTATAACCAGTGTTGTAGGTCAACTTGAGTGGGTTTATAATCTGTAGTCATTTTGGGATCTTTCGTGCTTTCTTGCATTTCTGTAGAAATTTGATGTCTGTGTCGATATACCTGATCTTGTTGGAAATCCTCTCCACTTTGAGCCGGCAATTGGTGGTGTCAATGTGGAGGTGCCGGTGTTGGACTGGGGTGGACAAGGTCAGAAATTACACAACACCAGGTTATGAAAGAAACTCCAGGATTTATATATACATGTTAACCAATTAAAACCTTTTAACTGATTAAAGATTTAAAATCATTTTAGATTTGTTTAATACATCCTCATCAGTTGTGTGACCCTTTGATCTTTTACTTATAAATTCTGTGATGTGTGTGCTTCATTCTCACTTCACCTGACAAAGGGGCTATGCTGTGAAAGCTTGTGTTTTCAAGTAAACCTGTTGAACTATAACCTGGTGTCGTGTGATTTCTGACCTAGTCCACCCCAGTCCAACACCGCACCTCCACACCATGATAAAACAAAGAAGTGAGGATGCTGGAGATCTGAAACAAAAACAGAAAGTGCTGGAACAACTCAAACAGGTCTGGTACTATCAGGTATACCATTTTGGTACTGTTTGGAGGGACAGCGTCTCAGGGGAGTACAACAGCACCAGCCAGCCTTGTGGCACCACAACTGGCTCTGCTGTAGAGCAGGGTTAGGCAAGATCCAAGTGAGCAATAGTGGTAGGAGACTTGCTAGGAAGGGGCACAGATAGATGTTTCTGTGGCCACGTTTGAGGCTCCAGGATGGTGTGTTGCCTACCTGGCACCAGCATCTAAATGTCTCTAGCAGTTACACAAAATTCTTAAGGGGAAGGGTGAACGTCCAGAGGTCATGGTGCACAATGGTAACAGTGACATAGATAGAAATAAGAATGAAGTCCTGCCAAGCGAGTACAAGGAGTTAGCAAAGAGGCTGAAGAGCAGGACCTTGAGGGTAGTCATCTCTGGGTTACCACCCGTGCCATGTGTGAGTGAGGCAAAGAATAGAAAGATAGGACAGATGAATGCAAAGCTAAGGAACTGGTGCACAGGGCAGTGTTTCAGGTTCTTGGATCGTTGGGGCCTCTTCTGGGGCAGCAGTGACCTGTACAGGACGGATGGGTTCACTTAAACTGGAGGGGAACCAATATCCTCACAGGGAGGTTCAAACTAGAGTGGCAGGGGGCTGGGAACCAGAGCGGCAGGTCAGCAAACGGAGGGATTGAGGGGAAGGTAAATGTTAAGACCAGCAAATCAGAAAGAAAAGACAGACAGAGACAGGTAAAGGAATGCAATGGTATCAATCGGCTGAAGTGCGTTTTTTTCAACGCCAGGAGTATCAAAGGTAAGACAGATGAGCTTAGTGCCTAGATCAGTACATAGGACTATGACATTGAGGCCATTACAGACACTTGGTTGAGAGAGGGACAGGATTGGCTGCTCAATGTTCCAGGGTTTTGTTGTTTCAGATGAGATAGAGAAGAAGGTAAAAGAGGTGGAGGATTTGCATTATTAATCAGGGAGAGAATGTCATATCTGCACTCAGAGAGGACATGCTGGAGGGCTCATCCACTGAGGCATTATGGGTGAAGCTCAAAACTAAGATGGGTGCAATCGCTCTGATAGGATTATACTATAGACCCCCTGACAGCCACTGAGACATTTAAGAACAAATATGCAGGCAGATTATGGAAAGATGCAATAAAAACAGAGTTGCCATAGTGGGTGACTTTAACTTCCCCAATATTGACTGGGGCTCCCTTAAAGCAAAAGGCTTAGATGGGGTGGAATTTGTTAAGTGCATCCAAGAGGGTTTCTTGAAACGGTATGTGGATAGTCCAACGAGAGGAGGGGCCATTCTGGACCTTATATTGGCTAATGAGCCTGGCCAGGTGACTGACCTTTCAGTGAGTGAGCATTTTGGAAACAGTGATCACAACTCCTCAAGTTTTAGTATAGCCATGAATAAAGATAAGTTAGGTCCTTGCGGTAAGGTGCTAAATGGGGGGAGGGCAAATTAGATCAGTATTAGGCAGGAGCTAGGGATTGTTAATTGGGAGGAGCTGTTATCAGGCAAGACCACATTTGACATGTGGGGATTGTTTAAAGACCTGTTGGGGACAGTTCAAGGCTGGCATACTTCAGTAAGGAGGGAGGACAGCGATGGCAAGGTAGGGGACGCTTGGCTAATGAGGGAAGTTGTGAATTTGGTCAAAAGGAGAAAAGGAGCATATGTAATATTTAGGAAACTAAAATTAGGCAGGGCCCGTGAGGAATGTAAGGAAAGCAGGAAAGAACTCAAGCAAGGAATTAGGAGACCAGGAAGTTGCCTGAAATGGCCTTGGTAAGCAAAGTTAAGGAGAATCCCTAAGCATTCTACAGATACATTAAAAACAAGGGGATAACTATGGAGAAGATAGGACCACTCAAGGATAAAGGGGGGATCTTGTGCTTGGAGGTGGGGAATTTGGGTGTGATCCTAAATGACTACTTTGCATCGGTATTCACCCAGGAAAAGGATTTGGAAGATAATGAGATTGTGTGGAACATGCTAATATGCTACAGCATTTTGAGATCAAGAAAGAAGTGGTGTTGTATCTCTTGAAGAGCATTAAGGTGGTTATATTCCCAGGTCCCAATGGTATCCACCACAGGTTAAGAGAGAGGCTAGAGAGGAAATTGCTAAGGCTTGGCCAAGACCTCACTAGCCACTGGAGAGGTCCCAAAGGACTGGCGAGTAACTAATCTTGTTCCCTGTTCAAGAAGGGAAATAGGGATAATCCAGGAAACTACAGACCAGTGAGTCTCACATCAGTGGTTGGGAAGCTATTGGAGAGAAATCTTAGGGAAAGGATTTGCGCATGCTTGGAAAAGCAGGACCTAATTAGGAACAGTCAGCACGGCTTTGTGCACGGCAGGTCATGCCTTACTAAAGTGGTTGAATTTTTCAAGGAGGTGACGATGGTGATTGATGAGGGTAGTGCAGTGGATATTTACATGGATTTTGGTAAGGCTTTCAACAAGGTTCTTCATGCTAGGCTAATCCAGAAGATTAAGTTGCATAGATCCACAGTGACTTGGCCACATGGATTCAGAATTGGTTTTTCCATAGAAGACAGAGGGTAGTGGTGGGAGGGTGCTTTTCAGGCTGAAGGTCCGTAACCTGTGATGCTCTGCAGGGATCTGTACTGGGATCTTTGCTGTTTGTGATATATATAAATTACTTGGATGAAAATGTAGATAGGTAAGTTAGTTAGTTTGCAGATGACACAAAGATCGGTGGAGTTGTAGATAGTGTAGAAGGTTGTCAAAGGATACAGCAGGATATAGATCAGTTGCAGATATGGGTGCAGAAATGGCAGGTGGAGTTTAATCTGGGTAAGTGTGAGATGCTGCATTTTGGGACATCAAATGTTAAGGAAAAGTATATGGTTAATGGCAGGACTCTGAAAAGTATTGTGTACAGAAGGATCTTGGGGTTCAAGTCCATAATTCCCTGAAAGTAAGCACACAAGTAGAAAGGATGGTAAAGAAGACATATGGCATGCTTGCCTTTATTGTTTTGGGAATTGAGTATGAGAGTCAGGATGTAATGTTACAGCTTTATAAGACTTTGGTTAGGCCACACTTAGAGTATTGCATTCAATTCTGTTTGCTACATTACAGTAAGGATATGGAGGCTTTGGAAAGGGTGCAGTAGAAGTTTACCAGAATGCTGCCTGGATTAGAGGGTATGAGCTATTAGGAGAGGCTAGAAAAACTTGGGTTGTTTTCTCTTGAGTGATGGAGATTGAGGGGAGACTTGATAGAAGTCCATAAAATTGTGAGATGCATGGATAGCATTGACGGTCAGAATCTTTTTCACAGAGTTGAAATGTCTAATACAAGGGGACATGCATTTAAGGTGGGGAAAGTTCAAAGGAGATGTGAGAGGCAAGTGCTTGCACAGATAGTGGTAGAAGTCTGTAACACACAGCCAAGGTTGGTAGTGGAGGCAGATATAATAAGGGAATTTAAGGGACTTTTAGATAAGGACAAGAATATGCAAGGAATGGAGGGATATGGACCAAGGGCAGGCAGAAGGGATTAGTTTAATTTGGCTCATATTTGGCACAACACTGTGGTCTGAAGGGGCCATTCCTGATCTGTACAGTTCTATGTTCTATCTGTGGAGAGAAAAACAGATTTAATGCTTTGAGTCCAGCGATTCTAAACCTGGTGAAGGATCAATAGACTTGAAATGTCACAAATATTTCTATGTCTTGACTTAGCCTTAAAACACAAGCCAGTTGACATTTCAGCAAACCCCTCTTGGAATAAACAACCCCTCACGACACATCGACTTAGCCTAACTCAAAGCACATACAGTCATCAGTTCATACACCCCAAACCAAGAAGCAATGGATGAGACCAAAGAGGAATTCTACTCTGGCCTTGATCAGTTTTCCAGTGTCCTGAAGGGAGGCAAGGTGATTTTCCTTGGTGATTTAAATGCCAGAATTGAGAGGGACACAAAAGTTTGGAAAGGCATGATTAGCAAGAATGGCATAAGGAAAGCAAACACATAGGGAGTCCTCCTTCTGATCAAATACCTAGAACATGATATGGTCATATAAAATACCCTTAATGATTAGATTAGCTCATGGCAGGACTCTCACACTAACGTTAGCAGCTGCTTGACTGTCTCAATGTCTGAGCAATGAATTGCAGGAATGTTTGCCTCAACTGCACTATGATAGGAGCTGGCTAATTATTGCCTAATCTATCTCCATCAGCCTGGCCCAAAAACAGTAGAAGAACCATTGCAGGGAATTCAATGTCAATGGATCTAAGGATCATGCAGAGAAAGACCCATTCAATCAGGGCCTCACAGCCAACCTGGTAACGCTTAATGACCAGGAACCACAGATTGTCCACAGTCCACCCTTAAATCCATCTGCTAGCTTGTAAGGAGAGTCCAGGTTTCTCCATGAGGAAGTATCAAGCTGATTGGTGGGAATGACCTGGAGATCTAGCAGCTACTAAATCACAACCACAAGATGTTTCTAAACTGGAAACACCACTAAAGGAAAGTAAGCAGGTCAGCAGGCAAATGAATGTCAATGTCCACAAAAGAAAACTGTTCCCTAAAAAACCAGATTGTGGACAGAAAGAGCACGGGAAATACAGCAACTTACTGACAGCAATAATATGTGTGAATTCTTCAGTACTGTCAACATCATCTATGGCACAAACAGCCAAGAACCCTCCCCACTAAGAGCGAAGAATGGAGTAATGGTCATCAAGAACAAAGAGCAGTCAGCGCTCATTGGACGGAACATCTTGAAGATCTCCTAAACCAAGACTCAGTCCTTGACGTGACTGCCTTTGACTACATTGTACAGTATGCCGCCCTCCATCATCTCAGCTGAACCCGACCTGGCATCAGCTTGTAAAGGTCACTTGATATCTGAGAACCAAAATGTGTCTGACACCTGCTGCACCCACCTGGTGATGAGAATATAAAATGTATTGACCTTCTTCCTGCTGAATCCCTCCGAAGAATAGGCCTGGACCAGTGGACTTTAAGACCCAGAAGGTGCCAGCCTCTAGTTGACCAGGAGTTTCTGGCAACCCAAGGCACCAGTGTCGATGCTTGTGATAGGCCCAGAAAGCTGCCCAAAGTCACCAATCAGCTCCTAGTGTGCTAACTGGCAGATGATTGGATAAGTATTCTTGGAGCTGGAGGTGCTGTGTTTCTCACCATATAAAATGTCTTCCCCACAACTTAACAAGAAAGGGAAAACTCCACCTCATGTGAAATGTGGATGTACAAGGTTGTCATGTTTCAAACATGATGTGGCATGAATTGAAATATGATATGGCATGAACTTTGATATAATGTGGAACAAGGCATGAAACATAATGTGACATAATAGTTGGCATGGTGTAAAACCTTATTTTCATGGTGTGGCATAAATCATGGCTATTGACAAAAAATGATAACACATAAACTGTGTGTAATGACATGCAACATGTCATGATGTAAAACATGGCATGATTTAATGTAACCTGGAAGAAACAGGACAGGAATTAAAACCTGATGTGAAATTTGCCACAATGAGACATAACACAATGTGAAGTGTCATGCGCCATAAAACATGACATGATTAAAATATGATGGGATGTGAAATATGACATGGTATAAACATGACGTTACATAAAGCAAGACAAGAAAATGTGGAAGGGAAAATGATGTAAGATGTGATATGATGTGAAATGTAAAAATGTGGAATTTGAAATGATATTTAATGCATTATGATTTCAAATGCGATATGATTTGAAACGTGGCACAATGTGAAACATGACATGCTATGAAATATGATGTGGTGTAAAGCAAGACTTGAAATGTCAAACATTACAAGAACTTTGACATGATGTGTAATGAAAATTTTGGTATGACATAATGCAGGGCATTGCAGGTAACATGACATTGTGTAAAATGTGGCAGCACCTAAAAACATGCAATGATGGAGTGATGCAATGCATGTCATGATGTGTTTTAAACTTAACATAGCATAAACTGCAATAAAATGCAGAACGTGACATAAGACATGTCACACTCAGAGATGTGCTGCACCATTGACACTGTTGTAAAATGTAACATGATTTAAAATGTGATGCAATGTGATATGCCATGAAACATGACATGACTTTTCAAGTCTGAAACCCTTACAGAGAATGGTTCTTGCAAGAAACTGAGGAGGAACTGCAACCAATGTTTTCCTGATAACCATCTCCTGTAAATAATTGACTAACAGACTCTGAAGATTGTGTTGGAGCAGTGTAACAGATGAATGTGGAAATGGTATTGGGAAGAAAAGTTTCATTGAAAATTACAGGGGGGAAGGATTCGGAATGTTCAATCTGCATTTCCTCTCCCCATATCATAAATCTGTTGTTTCTTGGTTGGAAGTCTGATAGTTCTGCTGCATATTTGCAGCAATTTCTGGTTTTGTTCTATTTCACTATTCCATCATGTCAGCTCATAATAATTACCCCAATGATTCATCTAAAAATATCTAAACTGTTCATTTCTGCATTTCTGTAATTGTATCTATGATGTTGCTTGTTTAACAAAATAAACACAATTAGTAATTCTTGTTAAGGTCATAAATCCCTCAGAATTTTCCAGACAAATTAATGTTAATGTCAGAGAGTTTTGTTTCAAGCATATTTGGCTCTACAGGTTTGACAATCTTATTTTGCTTTGAGCCAAAATAAAATTCAGGAACAAAATACATAACATTGCACATGATGGTACATATTTATACACGTGTTTA
Organism: Rhincodon typus; assembly: GCF_021869965.1. Taxonomy (NCBI): domain Eukaryota; kingdom Metazoa; phylum Chordata; class Chondrichthyes; order Orectolobiformes; family Rhincodontidae; genus Rhincodon; species Rhincodon typus. The sequence goes on from NC_063334.1 coordinate 64,126,154, forward strand.
AACATTTGCCAAACTTCCAGGAAGCTGGTTCACACTAGTGCATTACTCACTATTTGAATATTCATTGCAATGATTTTTGAGGAAAAACAACGTACTATCTTCAATCTTCAGAGCATTCTTTGACCATTAGAAGAATATTAAATGATATGCTAGAGGAAAGGAGCTGAACAAGGGGTTCTGTACATTACAAAATAATACTGTAATATATGAAGTTTATAAAAAAAAGGTGCAATAGGATAATACAAATTAGTGTTTTTATTGGATAACCTATTGAATGCAGTCAGCTTTCCTGAATTTGCTTCGTTAAATGTTAATGAATAAGGCATAAAGTTAAAAGAATCTCATTGAGTAATTTGCCTTGAGGATGAATGCAACCAATAAGTATTTCCTTTTTCATCTGGTCTCATCCTCCCTGCTCATTTATGCTCTCTCAATCTGTTTCTCTGTTGCTCGTCTTGTCCACCTCTCATCTTTCTACTGATTCAAGCCATTCATTTCATTTTCTTGACATGCAGAGTAAAACATCACACATATAAATAGTTCACAGAAGCACATATACATGGGTCAGTGGTTTGAAAACCTTTTGTTCAGAACGACAGCTTTGGTTTCTAATATTTAAAATTGCAAATTTAGTTTTACTTCTCCCCCTTATCGGCTTTTACTTCACTGGATTCCAAATGCTGGCAGGCTGGTCTGATTAACATGTGTTTATCACACATGCTCAAGATAATTACTAACCAGCAGTAAGATGCACATTAATAACTGTTGTGGTTGAATGAGGTGTCAGGGCAGCATTCTTTGGCCTTAGCTAAGTGACATTTTGATTTCCTGTCACCTGCCCAATGCAAATAATGGAAGCAGTAATAAAGAGCCATGCTACGGTTTGCAGATCTCCTCTGATTTCAGTAGGAAAGATGTTTTCAATCGTTCCCATTTCATTCAAATTGTATGCCTTCAATGCAATGCTCGTTGCTCTCTGCATAGCTAAGAAAGTGCGAGTGATTGATAACAATAAACTAAATCCTGTAGGCCACAAGTACTGTTGACTTTTATAGGACATAACAGACTTCAGCACCTTCATCTCCATGCCTACCTTTTGGCCAGGTAACATGCTCCCTTATGTCTGACACTCTTCTTGATCCCAATTAATTTGCTGTCCTCCCCAAATGTCTACATTGTCCTGAGGTTTTCATTGAGACTTTTGATTGTATCAACTTATACTCTCCTTTCTCTTGCTGTAATTTATCTTCTTTTAAATCTTTGCATTGACAGGTCCAATCCAATGTTAAACTGAAACCCATTATCAAAGACAGCATTATTGCCGCATGGTAGCAGAACATGCATTACTCAAGTCCTACCATCATATTTTATACCCACTGTCATAGTGCACTCCTGTTTTCCACGAGCAGATTAAATACAGTTCAAATGATCACTTTTCTAAAGACCTCCACTTATGTCTGCAGATCGAATCCCCAAACTTCAATTCTGCATCCTTGTCCCAATCAGATGCCTCCACCATTGTATGCTGATATTCTAGTGGTGAACAATGTAATTTTAAGGAGCAGTAATTTATGTATTTGCCAGCTTGCAGCTTTACATTCATTGTCTTCTGCAAAACTGCCAGGTTCTGTGCCAACGTAACATGTTTTCTCATATCTACTTTAGACCTGCCTCACCTTTCTTTTCATCCATCAATGCACTTAGTCACACATACTAAGTACCTTTTAAGTAACTTTGATTTCATTTGTTGTATTTCTTGCTGTTTCATTTTAATATAATTTCAGAAGTTATTTCCTGTATTCCATTTAAACACTTTAAAGATCATTCTCTTTTCTTGTGTATGTGTACATGCCTTTGTTTCTTTTTGTCTTCCCTTTGGTACAGATATTTTCTAATCAATCTGTTCAGAGATATTATTACATATTTCTGGAGCAAGTGGGACTTGAACCCAGGCATCCTGTCTCAGAGGTTGGGACACCACGACTGTGTCACAAGAGCGCCTCATCAGCCCTCTGTTCTGTTTCATCTAAATGTTGTTCATCAGTAATTCTTTCCAGTTCTGACAATGGAACATGAGCAGTTAATTTACTGTTTCATTCTACAATTTTTTTTATTCATTTGTGGGACATGGGCATCGCTAGTTGGTCAGTATTTCTCGCCCATCCCTAGTTGCCCTTAAGAAGGTGGTGGTGAGCTGCCTTCTTGAACCGCTGCAGTCCACCTGCTGTGTGATGACCCACAATGCCATTAGGGAGGGAATTCCAGGATTTTGACCTAGTGACGGTGAAGGAACGGCGATATATTTCCAAGTCAGGATTGTGAGTGGCATAGAGGGGAACTTGAAGGTGGTGATGTACAATTGCTGACTAATTTGCTGTTTTGTTATGAGCTAATCACTTCCAGAAAATGTTATTAAAATTTCACAGAAATATTGCACAAGTTTGGTTCTACTATTAATTTTATTCTTTTATTTTGGGGAAATTAATATAGTTACTCTTTATCTTTCTGATTGCAAAATACATTACTTTCTGTGTTTTAACTACTAAGTTCACTGCTCTCAATTTCTGCCATGACCCTTACGCTAAAGCAAGGCATTTTTGAAGGTAATATAATTTATAAATGGGTTTCTGAGATTTCCAGTGCTCTGTGTAATTAATTACTTAGTACAGCCACAAGGCAGTTGAAAAACAGCACAAGCTTGTTCAGTAGTGATTATATTAGTAAGATGAATCTAATGCAATTTATAACCCTTGTTTGGAGAAATGGCATTGGTTAAAACAATCATAATTTCACAAGGATGACACAATGCTGATAAAGTGCACAGCTGAGTTACATGGGGTACAAAAAATACGTGTGATAACTAAAATTATTTTTTAATTCTATAGACGTATAAGCATTGCAAACAGAGTACACTCTGGCTTTCAGTGAGATAATGATTACTACTTCCATTTGTGAAGCTAGCTAAAACCTAATAATAAGGTTGTCACTCATATCTTATCTGGTCAGCCTGACTTGTGGGCATGTTTCACATAACCCATGTTGGTTACTGCAGAGGTATACTTCTGAATGTTTTATTCTGCAATGTATTAACGTCCTTTGAATTGACACAGCGTTCCTTTCGATAAATCCTGTCACATGAAATAATTAGCAAAAAAGACAGTGGGTAGAATGTCTTTTACTTACCTGGTCCTGTCACAGGTTTGAGATGTTCAGGTGTTCCATTGCACTTCCCAACAGAGTGGAAACAGGCCCTTTGGCCCAACAAGTCCACACTGACCCTCAGAACATTCCACCCAGAGCAAGCCTCAAACCCACCTAATCTACACATCCCTAAACACTATGGGTAATTTAGCATGGCCAATCCACCTCCACACAGACAGTTGCCTGAGGGGGGATTGAACCCAAGCCCCTGGCGCTGTGAGGCAGCATATAGAACATAGAACATAGAACAGTACAACACAGTACAGGCCCTTCGGCCCACAATGTTGTGCCAAACTTTTACCCTAAACCTAAGGTCTATCTAACCTCCACCCCTACCTTATACTATCATCCATATGCCTAGCTAATAGACACTTAAATGCCCCTAATGAGGCTGACTCCACTACCCTCTCCGGCAATGCATTCCACGCCCCGACCACTCTCTGAGGAAAGAACCTACCTCTGATGTCCAGACATGATGGACCAGACATTTGCAAGAAAGTCCTGTGATTTTCCATTCATTTCAAGATGCATTTAATGAACCTCTTAAATCTGTGTTCTTCTTCTGTTAAATTTTGGTTATTTACTGTATAATTTACCTCATATTTATTCAAATTAAAATCCAGCAACCACCTTAATCTACTAATATGATTATGTTTCCTGAGATCCTCTTCAGAGTTAAACACTTCTTTTTGTGAAGCTTGCAAATTTTGGTAAAGTATCTCCACTCCTGATCTAGATCATTGATGCACATTGATAAGAACAATGGTCCTATGTTTGGCTGGAGATATTGTTGTTTACATTTCTCAGGTACTTTCTTTCTCTTCCATTCTTTACCCATTTTCCTGTCCATGCTACCATATCTTCATAAGTAAAACACCTTAATTTCATTGAATGTTCCTAGACAGCACCCATTCTAATACAATTCAAAAAGTCCTGTTTTCAGCAGTCCCAACATTTCATTTATTTGATCAATTCTGCTACTTTATAAAGAATATAATCAGACTTAGCAGACATAACCTTTCTTTTACAATGGTTTTTGTCCCTAATAAAGCCTTTATTAATTTTATCAAAGCTCAAGAAACATCCCCGTACCAATTCTAGATTTCATGTTTTATAACTTGGGGCGGCGCGGTGGCTCGGTGGTTAGCACTGCTGCCTCACAGCACCAGGGACGCGGGTTTGATTCCAGCCTCAGGCAACTGTCTATGTGAAGTTTGCATGTTCTCCCGTGTCTCCATGGGTTTGCTCTGGGTGCTCTGGTTTCCTCCCACAGTCCAAAGATGTGCAGTGGATTGACCGTGCTAAATTGCCTGTAGTGTTCAGGGATGTGTAGGTTAAGTGGGTTATAGGGGAATGGGTCTGGGTCGGATTCTCTGAGGGTTGGTGTGGACTTATTGGGCCAAAGGGCCTGTTTCCACACTGTAGGGATTCTATGATCTATAACTGTCATGTCTCCCTTCTTGAATAATAGTGTTACATTGATTAACATTCTTTCAGCACAGCTTTCTTCCCTGATTTCCTTTACACTCTGGGATATCCTATCAAGTCTTTTGCTATTTTGAATTTTAAGATAGACCTTCATCAAAGGTCTGTGCCACATTTGATTATCATAGAACTAAGGATTATATGTACTTGTCAGGAAAAGCTCAACATATTTTGTTTGGAGGGTCATTCCATTTGTACAATGATGGAATAGTAGCCCTTCATATTGAAGTGCTTTGCAAGACTGTTGGTAGATGCACAGATGACTGTGTAAGTATAATCCTGAGGCCTGAGAAGCCAATAATATGCAAATATATCAGCTGATACTGCTGCTGGTGATCAGGACAAGATAAGAATGGATTGCATGGTGAAGTAAAACATCAGTTTCCTTCTTAATACACAGTGCAGGGCAAAGCTGCTGATTTCAGTAATGTCCCATGGCATAACAGTTGATGGAAGTAGTGGCTTTCTCTACTTTCATGACAAAGAGGTGATCCACCTTACGTGTTCATGGATTATTGGTAATCCATTAGTAGGAGAGACTAGGACCCGAGGGCACAGCTTAGAGTAAGGGGAAGACCCTTTAGAACGGAGGTAAGGAGAAACTTTTTCAGCCAGAGAGTGGTGAATCTATGTCACAGAAGGCTGTGGAGGCCAGGTCATTGAGTACATTAAAGCCTGAGATAGATAGGTTCTTGATTATCAAGGGAATCAAGGGTTATGGGGAGAAAGCAGGACTTAGTGGACACGGTGATGAATAGGAGGCTCATCCTTTTCGAAGCAGTCTGCACCACCAGACATAGCCGTTCTAAACATAGATTACAGCCCGGGTTGGCATTGTGTCCTGAGTAAAGCAGGATGCCGAACAGTGGGAAAAAGGTCAAACATCTTCGCACCTCTTAAGGCAAGTGCCACTATTTTCACTCTGTTATGTCATACTCAGAGTGCAACCATCACTCTAACTGTGTTACAGCACACATATCTCACTGAGGCTTATGGACTGCAGCTCCCAGTGTTACATACATAATGTCCACCCAAAAGCTCCCATCCAACTCATCTTCCCAAACTTTTATCCTTACCTGTTCTCTGTCCTTCCTAGATACTCAATGGGGACACCTCACCACCTCTCCTGCTCAGGGATCACCACTAACTGCTTGCCCATCAACCTCCATCAGAATCAGTTCTTCCCTCTACCTCATGGCAGAAGAAATTGGCTCATCATCAGGCCAAGAGGATCAAGTCTGGAGGGAGATGGGGTTGGGGGGAATGTGGGGAGCTATGCGAGGTGATGACAGACAACAGGCTCCTTACTCCTACCTCTCTAACAGCACTGAGGCTTAACTACACGACACGGACTACAGGGGCTCAAGAAAGGAGCTCACCACCACATTCTCAAGGGCATCTAGGGGATGGGCAATGAACGTTGGCCCAGTCAGCAATGGCTACATCCCATGAGTGAAAAACTGAAAAGGAAGAAAATCTTGGATCTGATCAGAGAGGAGCAAGACTACTCATGTGAGATAGAGAAACATCAGCGAGAAACCAACCAGCACTGGGCTATACTGAATTCCTCTCCTTTAACATGGGTGCTAACTCATTTTCTTATGCTCCTATGCATCTCCCACAACAAATTCTCTCTCTTCTTTCATGCAGGCACTGACTGTACCAAGCAAACCTTTGCACACGGGTCAGCACCAGTTCCACTTCCACCTCTGGGGAGAAAGCCATTGAACCCTCAAAGGACACCCTAGGCCAGGCTTTCACCTGCAGCCTCCACCTCTTGGGACCATGATCTAGTGAGCACATCACTGACGTGTCTCCAAAGCTGGTCAAGGAAGCAATATCCCACATCTCTGACATACAGAGGACTGCCAGAAACCAGGCAACTGCTCAACCCGAGGCAGAAGACGATCTCCTTTTTTCAACTGTTAATGATTTGGTCAAACTGCACAGACAAGCACATGAATGTGAGGTCAATTTGTCAAAGGTACTCGATAAGCTGAATCGAAGGGTGGAGGATCCTCTTGGGGTTATCAGTACTGCATTGGCTCCACATGGATCTGTTCAGCTGTCTCCATTGACAGACTGCTGACTGCCTTAGAAAGCCACAACCAGCTCTCTCAATGTCTCCTGATATATGTGTCTTCATGCACACCATCACTTTAGCCATAGGTGCTCAAATCAGTAGCAAGGCAAGATGAGAATGCAACCTCTTTCCAGTTCCTTCCTCTGAGATGGGATAGGGCAAGCAGGCACACGTAGGGAGGAGGAGCGACAGACAGGCCCCACTGAAGCTTCTTTTCAGGATACTTCAAAGGTGTCTACTCCTTCCATTCCCATCCCCTCCCACCCCAGCCCCAAATACCTGTGATCCCAAATCATTCAGCAGTCTAAGCTGAGAAGGGTGAGCCCTCACTTGGGCAGGCTACTCTCTGCAGGCCTGGGTCCTCTAGCCCAAAGATACCAGAGGATGGACTTATGCCAGTAATCCGTCATGCTAGCTCCTCCAGCAAAGAAAAGAGCCCCCATCATAAAAAAGGCTCCATTCCACAAACAGAGATGTTCCTTGCATACATATATTTCATTGTGGGAAAGTGGCAGCTGGGAAGTATTGTCTTTTATGCCATTGCTATGATACATTGTTGTCAAATGGGAAATTCAGGTTCTATTCTTAAATGCCGTATTTGCATTATATCTGTTAGCTGGTATGACAAGGAGGCAATTAATGCACACAATGTAATACTCATGTTCGCTGGAGGTCATTCTTGTGTGTTCAAACAATCTGGTCAATATGGTGCCTTTATTGAAATGCTCTTAAAATGGCTGCCTGCAGAGTGTGTGCCTCTTGAAGAGGTTGCATGTCTATGACAGACCAAGAAGAAAACCTGTACATGTAGTGATTAGAACGAGGGCCAGTTGGATCTCATTGACTGTGAGATCCTTGATTGGGATTTTAACCAGAGCCAGTCAGGGATCCCCGGCTGACTGATATAAACAGGTGAGTCAGAAGGTCTCCTCAGTCTAGGGAATGGCTCTGAGCTGTCTGGTTACAGCCCATGAAATGTGTACGTGTAAATAAAGGGTGACTTCGTGATGGGATACCGGCCTCAGTACAGTTATTGCAGTACATGATTATTTTCAATCCAAACCATCCTCATATTTAATCTGCATTTTTGGACAATGGATGACCTGCCAAAACACTGCAAATTAAAGCTAGATCACTGGCATCATCAAATGTGTTTCAGTTTCAGAAATTGCCTTAAAATCCAAATTTTCACTCCATTGCCAAGAAAAAAACCGGTAGCATACCGCGTTCATTTTGTATGTGCTCCCAGCCTTTTGCTGAAGTTGTGGTGCAGTTGACTTCCAATCTCACATGGCAAGGTCTCAATTCAATCTCACCGCGAATGACATGCTGGCTCTGCCAAGAATTTCTACATATCTTCATGTTCCCTTTTCTGTTGCTGTCCCTATGGTCCCTGTGACCTTACAGCCTCCTCACTTTTCAGTTAAGCCCCTTCAGAAAACACTTAATGTGTCAACCTTACTTCTGGAGCCTGATGTTAGAAATTTCTATTTGCCTGTCGACCCTACATCATTCCTAAGTCGAGGCAAGACTTACCACAATTTATTTGAAACCTCCTTTCTATTCCTCAGATGATATAGACATAGATCCCAAGCAAGTGTAGAACCAAGTGCCTGACTGGTCATGGGCAACTCCTGTAGTGTCATCAGATGAAGCATTTGAGTGACTGTGGCAGTACCACCTGACCGAATGTCGCCACCCTTCACCTCATGAAGGACTGGTCCCCTTTGACTTTCACACATCGCAATTTCTTCAAGCGCATGCAGTCTATTTGCCGCATAGTCTGCAGGCTCACGTGCAGGTCTGACATTGATTTAGCACAGCAACATGTCCACCCCTGTCTGACTGAAAAATTGACAGTTCGGTGCTCCCCGCTGTCACAAGCTGCCACAAGGCTGGCAGTCTGCAACTGAGCACCAAAGGCAACGTGTGCTCAAAACACCATACAAAATAAACAGAGGCTAGTAGCCTCCAGGTATGTGGTAAAGTAGGTGAGCAGGAAGGAAGCAAGCTAAGAACCATAAGATGCGTGTGCTGATGTTGGTACAAAAGTATCCTGTGTAGATGCAATAGATGTGTGCCCGTCCCTGCACAAAGTGACCTGACAAGAAATACATAAGTCATAGGTATCTCTGAGCTTCGAAATGAAGTTCCGAAGAGCTGAGGTGGTGAATGAATTGGTCTGAAAGCAGCTATAATGATATGTTAAAATTGGTGCTGTCCAGTTTCTCAGGAAGGAGAGATTGGGGGCTACAGAGGAATGAGATGAATTTAGATAATAATGAGGTGCAACTGCATGGTAGTAAGGTAGTTGCCAATCATTTGTGAAATTCTGCACTTGCTGAATTTAACTTTAAGGGAAAAATTGGACATTGTAAATCTGATTGTTGTTTCTCACCATATTTTCCCAACTTTCGCTCTCAGAGATGCAGTGAATTCCGAAATGAAAGTCTGAGCAATTACCTGGCAACAGCAGCTTGCCCTTTATTCTCTTCGACACCACAATGCCCCTACATACTCCAAGAGCTCCAGCTGCATCCACCCTCTGTCCTCACAAATCAGCATCGGTAAACAACCAGCCTCACTACATAGGGATCGCTGCATTCGAAAACTCTCGCATCACTTCAGATCTTCAGGACTTCATATTGCAGCACAGAGACAATTATCACATGCATACCTTCTGCTAGGCCAGTTTGTCCAAAAGAACACACTCACATTTCCTGCATCTACAGATGATGCATCTTACGACTTTTAGATTACTCTGTTAATGCTCATTCGCTTTGCACGTACTTGGATGCTGCCAGTCTCTGTCGTATCCATCGCTTCTCAGCACAAGGGCTCATCATGGCTAAGTTACAAGCTTGTTGGCATTTCTGGCTTGCGTTGCTTTTTAGCGAACAGGGACCAGCTTGCCATTGCTTGGAATATTGAACAGTCAAAGAGGTTGATGTGTGTTTGTATGGCATCATGCTACATTAACGTCACCCTGACAGCACTTGCCAGAAGCTTATGTGTCATGTGCTTCAAGCAAATGATCACGTCTGAAACTCAAAGGACATTAGAACTTAGTGGTGTCAAGAGGGACAATGGTCACTCAGGGGATGTCACCACTCTCAGCCAGTGGCTCACTTGATTCCAGTCCAGAGATTTGGCCACAGTCAGTTAGCGCTTGGTTCTACCAGAATCCTGGGATTTGCCAACTGGGCATCGGTCTGTGGGTTAAGTGCAAACAATCCTGGGAGTACAGCATGTCATTCAAGGAGCTATGGAATCATCATTCTGCAGGATGAACCATTCTCAGTTGGGCTACTCTGCCAAGTCAGTTGAAATGTTGCCATCTTTGATCCAAAGTCAGCTACACAATATTGAGCCAAAATGATTGCTGTTGCAAACAGAGAGGATGGAGTTGGTTGGTTTTCTCTTCAAGAGTGGTGTATAATAATTTAAATTTGAGGTCCTGCCAAGGATAATTGCATTAATTATTCATTCACTGACTCAGGACTATCACCCAACTGCTATTAAATTGTGATTCATTGGCAGGCCATTTCGTTTCGCAAGAATGAATGCTAAGAACAATGGCCTCAGGCAATCATAATCATTGCATGATGTGCACTAGTTGCATCCTTGGTGTGTCAGATAAGAAAATCTAATCAGATGCTAACTTACTTCAGTTTACAATTCCTGAATCATGTTTCATACCTGATAGTGGAAGACAATTCTTCAGCACTGCCACATTCACATACTGAACTGTAAGCATGAGACGACATGGCCTATGATGTGCAAGGGTGGCATTTTCTGCGAGAGGTCTGTCATGTTGGATTAATACCAGAATTTCATGAGCCCATTGTAGCATTAGCAGTTTGGTTCTGCAAGATTCATCTGGATAATGTTACAAACTTCAGAGGTCCTTATTGATGTCCAAAGTAAATTAAAGCTTCCAGTCCATTAATGTTTAACTTATCTGTGAGCATTGATGTCAGATTTTGGAAATTTGTGCCAGATATCCTAGGAGCTGCAATGATGAATGCATACTGGAAAATTCAGTTTTTCGCTCCTTTCTATGGTCCTTAGGCCATACAGCAATGACTGTTGGGAGACACTGACCACCTTTCTATAAACATGGCTCATCATACTTTTGACTAATGCAGAATGAAGGTACAATGCTGCCAAAGCTTTTACCAGGGCCAATCTGGAACAGTTCAATAACCTCCTTAAGATAAGGTATTGCTGTCTGGACCACTACAGCAGAGCCATGCAGTAAAGCCCAGAAAGGGTGTGCCACATCATTTTGGCACGTCGTGCATTTCACAACTGGGGTCGACAAAGGGGGTCGTTCTGGATACAGAGAGATGCAAAAAACATTTTTTAATTGTCTGGTTAGTTACACAATCTGAGTATCTCAGTATTCAAGTTCTCTAATTCTATTTAGTTTCTGATGATTGTGTAATTTACTGTGTTTTATTTGTCAACAAAAGTAAAAGTTGTATTCTTCACAGCAGGAAAGATTTACGCCTTGCCCTTGTTAATTTACTTTTGACAAACATGCTATTTAAACAGTTTGTTCTTAAAAATGGCAAGATCAAAGGCCAGATAAGGTAATCTCTACAAATCTTGGCATTTCCGTTTTGTCTCCATTCCACTGTAAAAGTTATGGATGAAGACTGAATAATACTCCTCTGTACTTTGATTATCTGCTTGCTAAACATGAATCAACTGAACATAACCAAATTTTAGTGCATAGTGCATCAAATCTGCAGTGTGTCATTCCATACCTTTATATGTACATGCCTCTGTAAATTTATCTCATCGGTATTTTGATTTTTATTCACTTTTCTTATTCTATCTACACGGTTGGTGTATTTTGATAGTGATTAATGATCAAAGTATTAGAATGAATGTTGGGGAGAATGGCAATAAGGCAGTTTCATCTGAATTTCTAAGTGGCTTCATGAGCTAACCGGTCTCACTGACCTGGGTTCAGGGTGCAAAAACAAGCACTAGCCTAATTAGGCAATAATGAATGAGAATGTTTATTTCAGGTTACAACACACCAGGGAGTGAGGCGGCATGCAATGAAGTTGAATATTAGAACAATTCTCTGCTTCAGGGCTAGAGCTGCATATATATCAAGACTGAAGTTTAACAGAAAATTGAGAATGCTCAAGGTAACATTTAATTTATAATAAGAATTAGGAATTTGCTTTCATTTGCCCTCTGTAGTTCTCTTGCTTGCAGGAAATAAAAAGGAATGAGCAGAATATTCCCATTTTGAGTGAATGCTTTTTTCTCGAGTGAGATTCATAGTGCCTAGCCCACCATTGCTCATGCCAACTTTTCTCACACAATCTTCCATTCTTCACCTCATTAATAAATTGCACATTCTTCTCATGGGATCACATGGCAGGAGAGGTCGAAGCGTTTACTGCTGTCAGGACTTCATGGCATTCATGTGCTTGTGCCTTATTTAAAGCCTGGCAGTAAAATGCTTCAAACTCTGTCCTTCACATGGTGGTGCTTGACTTTTATCACTGAGGACATGGCCCATCAAGGGAAGCTGCTTAGTTGTCAGAGACCTGGAAGTGCCGTTGGATGGGGTGGTAGAGAGAAAGGCTGTGCTTTATATCACTGATCACCAAAGTACACCAAGCTACCAGTCTCAACCAGCCTGGACTGAGATAACTCTCCAGGTCAGTGTTGTATCACGGGTAAAAAGTCCCTTTGTGCAAATGACCCAGCAGCAGCTTTACAATGAGAGATATTGGTGAGTTGCAAAGTGCAGTGTTGAAGGGAGAAAGTCAGTGAGGGTAAATGCCACCATCAACTCTCTTCTTCCTCATACTCACAGGACGACCACTCACTTAACTCTGCCACTGCACATGTATCTCACCAAGACTCATGGAATGCAACTCTCAGTTACGCATGGAACATATTCCCTCAATATTCTCACTCATCCCATCTAACCCGTTTGCCTTCTGGATTTCTTACTTACTTATTTGGGAAACCTGATGATGGACCAGTCCTCTAGTGTACACGCTCTGCCTTGACTTGACTAAGAACTGCTCCCCTGGAACTTTCAGGCATGACCATTTCATGGATTGCTTTGACAGAAGCAAATACAGAGTGTTGCTGTCTAAGGTGCTGTCACATGCTAAAGGTGTGACATTGAAGTAGGATCCCATGCACAACAAATTCACCCCTTGAATTGTTCAAGACTTCACCTGATGAAGGAGCAACGCCCTGAAAGCTTGTGTTTTCAAATAAAGCTGCTGCACTATAAGATGGTGTCATGTAACTTCTGACTTTGTTCACCCCGTCCAACACCGGCACCTCGACATCTCGAATCGTTCATTGTTGGCAAATATGACAGACTGCCTGCATTTCTGTCTGTGCTAAAAGGCAAGGCAAGTCAATGCAGAGAAGATGTGAGCATCAAGATGAACACTGATTGAGCCCTACATAAGCTAAGAGTCCAAAGATAATCACTGTTCTAATGTGTGAGGTGATTACTCCCTTTGTGCAAATGGCCTGGGAGCAGCATTACAATGAAAGATATTGGTGAGTTGCAAAGTGCAGTGTTGAACAGCTGAACTGTAATGTATATTAGTCCAAGATATGTCATGACAGTATGGTGAGAATGGTGACTTGCTGATGCCAACCTTCATGGACTGAGGCTAAAGGTGGTTGCTGCCCATGGACTGTGTCCTGGGATGGTGGGAATACTGGCTGACATGGGTCCCCCTTCAGTATGCTGAAGCCATCAGGTAACCACTCTGATTTTTATGTTGAGAGTTGCTGCTGTCTAGTTTCTCTCCAGTACCTGGGGAAAGTGCAACCTGCATATAAATGAAGCAACATTGGGTAGTAATGAACTGTTAATACATGTAAATAGTTCACTTGCCACTCAGGTGCGAGATTTTCATCCAGCTGTTAAAATCTTAAGAGAGAAAAAACTGGACTTTTTGTTTCTCAATGTCAAGGATCTCATGTTATCAGTCTCGCTGTTGTTTCCCAACATTCACATCATTGCCCACAAAATTCAAAGGCAGGGAAATTTTTGCCCTAAGCTCTTATGAAATAATAATGTCCTGCATTGGACAGAAGTAATGTCCAGACAAACAGTTATTCCTAGCTACGTAGGGAAGATACATCCACATGTAAAATAGGCCTATACAGTTTGCTAAATAGCTTGTCACTGTCACTGAATAATGAAAGGAATAAGTATTCTGTTATATGACCTACATCAATGGCACATATACAGCATGTGCTAACAGTTTACACAACAAACACACGGCAAGTACTTCAACCAAATAGCTAAATCTGAAAGTTAAAGGGCACCATCTTTAATGGAGTGAAGAGGACTATAGTGAGTAATGGGTTGCCATTACACTCAGTCAAGGGATTCATTTGATCTCAGTCTGAGGGTTGACTATAGTCAGTCAGGCATTTGGTCCTATCAGAGTCCAGGGCTCATTGTCATTGCAGCCTAGGGACTGAGCCACTGACACACTTACATATCTAGTTCAATCAGTCTGGAATTCACAGGGTTCATCTGTTGGATTGTTGTTGCGACATTCCTCTAGGGGGTTGGGCAATGTTTAGGTGGGGCTGTCCTCCAAAGTCAGCCTGAGGGGTGTTGCATGTTGAGTCCTGATGATTTGGCTATTCATTACTGGGGGCAGCCTGTGCAGCCCTGGGGAAAATGGGATGCTCCAGTCTGGTGTTGGAGTTCAGTAAACTGGGTAGCTGAGGAAATGATGAGGGTGAAAGGGGGAAATTCCAGATTTTATGGGAGGTTCACATATAGCTTTGGAGGAGACAGAGAGCTGCAGCAGAGGATGGAGTGGATATTCCACAATTTACTATCAACCTATTCTCAATATGATGAAAGCAAATGGACAGCAAGTGCATGATGATTCACAAAGCTATGAACTTGGGAGGTAAGTGTCTTAAGGAGACATAGGGTGGTGGTGGAGTATTGTTTCTCTGACCGGCGGCTTGTGACCAGCGGTGTGTCACAAGGATTGATGCTGGGTCCATTGGAAAGACTGAAGAATGATAAGAGGTAGAAAAGGGAGCACAAAGGATGTGGAGATCATCATTAGGTGTAGGCAGAGCTGCCACACACAAAGCAATGAAGCTGAAAACTTGGCATCTTCAGCTGAAAACTTGGCATCTTCACACCAAACTCACCTATGTAATAATGAGATAAAATGGCCCCCACTTCATACACAGTGGCTGACATAAGTTCTTTTCACTTCAGAGGTGGAGTGCAATGATTTTCATGTGAGCTAGGAGCAATTGTATTAGTCATGTCTAAAAGTCATAGTGTCACACAACATGGAAACAAGACCATTTGGTCCAATTCATTCATGCCGTCCAGATATCCTAAACTGGTCTAGTCCAATTTGTCAGAATTTGACCCATATCCCTCTAAACCCATCCTATTCATGTACACATCCCAAATACCTTTTAAATATTGTAGTTGTACCAGCCTTAACCACTTCTTCTGGCAGCTCATTCCTTGCACACACCACCCTCTGTGTGAAAACATTGCCCCATAGGTCCCTTTTAAATCTTTCCCTTCTCACCTTAAACTCATGCCATCTAGTGTTGAACTCCCCTACCCTGGGGAAAAGGACTTGGCTATTCACCCCATTTTATAAACTTCTATAAGACCACCCTCCAGCTTCCATCACTCCAGGGAAAATAATCCAAGCCTATTCAGCCTCTCCCTAAGGCTCAAATCCTTCAATCCTGTTAACATCCTGGTAAAGCTTTTCTGAACCCTTTCAAGTTTAACAACATTTTTCCAATAGCAGGGAATTGAACGCCGTATTCTAAAAGTGGCCTAACCAATGTCCTATACAACTGCAACACGACATCCCAACTCCTGACCAATAAGGCAAGCATATCAAATGCCTTCTTCACCACCTTGTCTACCTGTGACTCTACTTTCAAGGAACTATGCATCGGCAATCCTATGTATCTTTGTTTGGCAACATTCCCCAAGATCCTACCATTAAGTGTATAAGTCCTGCCCTGATTTGCCTTACCAAAATGCAACAACTCACATTTATCTAAATTAAACTCTATCTGCCACTCCTCAGCTTATTGGCCCATTCTGATGAAGGTCCAATTTTACTTTGAGATAACCTTCTTCACTGTCTACTGCACCACCAATCTTGGTGTCATCTGCAAACTGACTAACCACATCTCCTATATTCACATCCAAATCAATTATAGATATGACGAAAAGCAGTGGACACAGCATTGATCCTTGCGACACACCACTGGTCACAGGCCTCCAGTCAGAGAAACAACCATCCACCACCACCATGTGTCTCCTACCTTCAAGCCAATTTTGTATCCAATTGGCAAGGTTCCCCTGGTCCATGTGATCTAACCTTGCTAACCAGTCTACCATGTGGAACTTACTGAATGCCTTACTGAAATCCATATAGATAATGTCTACTGCACTGCCTTGATCAAACGTCTTTGTCACTTCTTTAAACAAACTCAATTAAGTTGTGTCCACTGTTCTGTAATGTCCCCAAGTGCCATCAGATGGATTCTTTTGAAAGATCATTCTTTTGGTAACAATGAACATTACAAATTACCACCTCTAGCAATTACAACCATTACATACTTTGCATTGATTGGCCCTTTGTCAAGTCAGATGCAAAGCTATGCAAGTGCAAACTTAAATGTCTTACTTGGTTGGCCAATTCTGCAAATTTTTTCATTCCTTATACTTAAAGACAACGCTTCAGATTTTCATGGTTAACTGTAACCACGTGTTCTATGGTATGGATGGGTGTTAATGTTTTGTTAGAGTTGATATCACAGTGGAAAAATGCCTGCATTTAGTTCACTTAATATCGCATTGACACTTTGGCTCTGCAACATGCAATTACATAAAATTACAGAGCTCAAAGCTCTTTATCGAAGCATGATGTTAGCTTCCTTCTGAATGTGAGTCTTCCATGAGATATTGTGTGATACCATAACATTCTGTTTGTGATTGACGATGGCTCATGAGTACAATTACTGATATCCTGTTCTATTTCCAGCATTCTCCATAAATTATCTGATCACTCATCTGAGATAGGACCAGTTGGAGGATATCTGTTGCTGTTGCTGACCATTGGACATCAAAGAAGGCAGCAGTTGGAATGTTATCAGTAAGCCCAACAAGAAGAGAGACTGCTTCAATGATTTAGAGTTTGCATAGATTGGTAGATGTTGCTGAAATGCTTGGGCATTCTGTGGGAGAGCATTTAACCTGAGCAAGGCAGTGTTTTGAGCATCTATTCTTACCATGCCACTGAGCTATTAGAGAGAATGGAGATGTGACCTTCTCATTGTCCACCTCACAATGTTGAATGTGAATAACACAGTTTAAACACCTTATTCCAGTGACAGATAAATACAACATTGCCCCCCGGCTGCTGTCTCGCAAACCAGGGGAAGGTGGATGTCCTGTTGATTGTCCTGAGAGGAAGTGCCTTGAAATTCTGGGTGTGGCCTCTTCTTTGTCTAAATGCCTGCTAGTACCACCTGGTCTCCCTGAAAGGAAGGAACATGCAGACAGAGAGATTAGGGTCCCTTGCAATACCACCCCCACCCCCTTGCCATAGATGCTGAGCACTAATGATGACAGTGTGCAGGCCCCTACAGATATCCAGCAGACACTGAGTGTACTAGGCCTGTCCCTCCATTGCAAAAGCCAGCCTCTATGTGGAGGCAGCCAGGAACATAATTGCTGGAGCCAATGCAGAACTTGTTCCCTTGATGTATTGTTGCAAAGCGTGATTCAGTTTATCAACTGTCTTTGACAATTCTGACTACATCTTTGTGCATTTCATTGAAATCATTAATAGTCACATCCATAGGATCATCTCCTGTTTGGGGTAGAGTAGATGCCTGGTTTCTGGCAGTTCTCTGAATGCCAGTGACCTGGGTGTTTCTTCCTTGTCTAGCTGTGGAGACATGCTCACCAGATTTTGCTCTCCAATCTAACCTCGAAACAATACTGTCCGAGGTGGGAGTCTCTGCCCTCTGAAGGTGCAGATGAAAGCATTGCTTCCTCTGATATATGCTGTCTTTAGATTACCTGATTGTGACTCCTCAAAATCACTGGTTTTGCAGTTTCCTCCTCAGAGACGGAGATGGAGCTGAGGGTCTCCGGTGTTTTCTTCTTTTTCAGGTTGCTGTGTCCCATCAGTATCTTTCCTCAATTAGTTTTTCTGGTTTTATTTTTTGTGCGGGCATTACTGACTTGGCCAGCATTTATTGCCCACCCCAAACTGCCCAGAGAGAAATTAAGAGTCAACAACATTGATGTGGGTCTGGAGCCACATATTGGCCAGACCAGGTAAGGATGGCAAATTTCCTTCCCTACAAGACGTTAGTGAACCAAACGGGTTTGTGCATTAATCGACAATCTTTCATAGTTATCATTAAACTCTTAATTCCAGATTGTTTTATTGAATTCAGATTCCACCACCTGCCTCAGTAGGATTCAAACTTAGGTCTCCAGAAAAATCACCCAGATCTCTGAATTAGTAATCTAGTGATAATACTGCTAGGAACTTGCCTCCTCTGCACAGAGAAATGAGGGAATTGGTTATGAAAAAAGGACAAGAGTCTATTCAGGATAAAAATGATTTATTTCTGGTTTGAATGTGTCATATAACACAATGAAACTCAAGTGGTTTATTGCTCATGGAAGGCATGGCATTCCCACACAGCTTCTTCCTCAGCTAATCCTTCTTCTGTCTGAGCTCCAACACTCATACAAATCCTGCCATAAAATAATCATATGATAGTTTAATACCTTTATTACAGACTTACAGCATAGTAATAGAGGGTAAGGTAAAGCCTTAGTCAAGTGTTATCTGTTCAAACCAGAAGTAATAACTATTATGCATTAAGAAGGCTCAGTCAGCAACATAAGGCAATAGCAATGCAACCGAGCGCTTAGAATCTCAGAGGAAGGTAAGTGGAAAGCAATGATACTAGAGACAAACTACCATCTCTTTTCCCAATAATCAGCAAGCTAAGAGTATGATGAAAAATAACAGCTAAAATATTCGCTTTGACACTATTTCTGAGCACATACCAGTATCTTTTTTCTGAGATAGTAGGAACTGCAGATGCTGGAGAATCTGAGATAACAAGGTGTAGAGCTGGATGACACAGCAGGCCAAGCAGCATCAGAGGAGCAGGAAGGCTGACGTTTCGGGTCTAGACCCTTCTTCAGAAATGGGGGAGAGGAAGGGGGTTCTGAAATAAATATGGAGAGAGGGGGAGGCGGATAGAAGATGGATAGAGGAGAAGATAGGTGGAGAGGAGACAGACAGGTCAAAGAGGCGGGGATGGAGCCAGTAAAGGTGAGTGTAGGTGGGGAGGTAGGGAGGAGATAGGTCAGTCCAGGGAGGACGGACAGGTCAAGGGGGCGGGAAGAGATTAGTAGGTAGGAAATGGGGGTGCGGCTTGAGGTGGGAGGAGGGGATAGGTGGGAGGAAGGACAGGTTAGGGAGGTGGGGACGAGTTGGGCTGGTTTTGGGATGCGGTAGAGGGAGGGGAGATTTTGAAACTTGTGAAGTCCACATTGATACCATTGGGCTGCAGGGTTCCCAAGCGGAATATGAGTTGCTGTTCCTGCAACCTTTGGGTAGCATCGTTGTGGCACTGCAGGAGGCCCAGGATGGACATGTCGTCTGAGGAGTGGGAGGGGGAGTTGAAATGGTTCGTGACAGGGAGGTGCAGTTGTTTAGTGCGAACCGAGCGTAGGTGTTCTGCAAAGCGGTCCCCAAGCCTCTGCTTGGTTTTCCTGACTTCACAAGCTTCAAAATCTCCCCTCCCCCTACCGCATCCCAAAACCAGCCCAGCTCGTCCTCGCCTCCCTAACCTGTCCTTCCTCCCACCTATCCCCCCTCCCACCTTAAGCCCCACCCCCATCTCCTACCTACTAACCTCATCCCGCCCCCTTGACCTGTCCATCCTCCCTGGACTGACCTATCTCCTCCCTACCTCCCCACCTACACTCACCTTTACTGGCTCCATCCCCACCTCTTTGACCTGTCTCTCTCCTCTCCACCTATCTTCTCCTCTATCCATCTTCTATCCGCCTCCCCCTCTCTCCCTATTTATTTCAGAATCCCCTTCCCCTCCCCCATTTCTGAAGAAGGGTCTAGGCCCGAATCGTCAGCCTTCCTGCTCCTCTGATGCTGCTTGGCCTGCTGTGTTCATCCAGCTCTGCACCTTGTTATCTCAGTATCTTTTTTCTATTGTTTTGCTTTCCATTCTTAAACTAACATTTTCATTGTTACTGTAACCTATACGAAAATGACATTGCACATTAAAGGTCACACTGGCTGCTGCTGTTAGTTTTATGTAAGGATGTGCAAGCCTCCTGATGCTCAGTGTTGCTGACCCTTAGTAGGGTTTTCACAAGGTTCACTGCAACCAGCTTGCTATAAAGAAATCCATAGCGTTCAACATAGTTTTCGTTGCATGAGTTGCTTTTAATCTTGACAATATGTTTATTCATTTATAGCTTGATGTAATTGGGTGCACCTTTAGCTATTAATATTGATGAATCAGTTACTGTTTTCATTAATTTAACTGCACAAAATTCTAACCAATTCAGTCATTGAATTAAAACATTACCAGGTATAAAGGAATAATATGTTTTGAATAAAATACATACTAAGGGCATTGACCTTGATGTATATTTGAATGGCATTATAGCATATATCAGATCAAAGTAATACTGGGCTTATATAGGTAGTAGCAGAAATTTGGCAATGAAGTAACTAACACCATTAATTTAATCCATAAGTTGTATACTATATTAGCAATAATAATGTTAGTATATTATTCTTAATGCAATATTATTTTGTTCAACATTCTATTATATATGTTTTAGGGTCATCATAGACAGAAAGATTTCACTCATATGTGGCCTTATGTTTTTCTTATGTTTCTCTTATGTTAAAAGCAGTGATTTTGTTATCTAGCAGCACTATTCATCTACCAGCAGAATTGTGTGTAACACTGTTCAAGTGTCTCATGTTGTTGCTATTATTAATGCTCAGTAATGTTAATGAATTCGACTGCAATAGTCCACCATTTCACAAAGCCGGAGACATTGGTTCATTCATAGTTGTTGCATTTCATTATTACAATCAAAATGGTTTTTTTTTTTAACAAAGGCAACCAACAGCGAGAAGTGCCTTGCAGCTGGCTCAGTAATTTTCTACAAGAACCCTGTTTTTAATTGCTACTCTGGTATTGTGCTATAGTTGCACTTTCTAAGCAGCTGCAGTGCCCCCTGCTCTCCAAAATTTATAGAGGTCATCATTAAATTGAGCAGTGCAAGAGAAAATAGTTTCAGTGATGTTTTATTTAAAGAGTGAAGTTATCCTTCAGAGATATCTTGCTCTTGTGTTGCTGACAAAAACCCATTTTTCATTAGATCTGTGCAGATTTATTTTGCTCTTGTCTCCACTCAGAGAAAATTACCTCAAGGTCAAAAATATGTTGACAGATCTTATACATTGAAATAATATTGATTTTGTGTGCATGTTTATTCTTATATCTAGTCGTTTGCTTTTCTCATTATAAATATTTCAACCATTAAAAGTAACACGTTTGTACTGAAAACAATGCTATGGTCTAGAATGTAGCATTGCTGACCACTCAGTTACCGTTTTACCAAAGGAACAAGCATAATAGAAAATATACACAACAAATTTTATTTATCGTGAATGAATTATGTTTTCACTGCCCAGAAGGGTAACTGAGCAAACAAGCAATAAATATCAGTAGTACTCATCTGTGAATTCCTTGTATGAAATTTGCAACCATGCAAAACACGCTGGAGTTGATTTGTCCTCAAGTAGTTCATTTGGAACTTATCTAATGTGGAGTTGACGAGTGCAGTCAGAAAGATGTTTGTTTGATCACCAATCTGTGTTAACAGATTGTCTACTGGGATAGTAAAAGGGACTCTACTATACCTTCAGGGTGTTTTGGGAGGAAATGAAAATCACCTTGATTTGATCTCTGCCGAAAGGTATGAATAGCAGGACATTATTTGAAAGCAGGGCTATACTAGGTCATGATGCCTTCACAGTCAATCATTGGTGAGACTCTTTGCCATAGCTTATTCGTGAAGACTTTGTTGATGTATCAGAGGGAACGGCAACATCCAGGTAAATGCCTAAGCCATAGCTAGGTAGAGAAAATTGGAGAAAAAAAAATGGAACATATCACAGATTCCCCAACGTTTTAATACTGTATATGAATTGCACTACTTTCCCCATCCATCCCCCAAGGTAGTCTGAGAAATAATTTTACTTGGCAAAAATCATCAAAACTCAAGTATGTGAAGCATTGTAAATTATTTATCCTTTATATACAAGATAGCAAAATCCTCATGAAATTTCTTCCATTTCTTTTAGGACCATATAGAGCTGTGTAGAGTGTACCAAATTAAATTTTAGAGAATAATGGTCATAGTAGTCATTAAGTTCTCATTTCATCTCCATTTATTTTAGATGCATATCAAAAATGACATTATTTATAGATCCATTAGTGCAGAAAATAAGAACCAAAGTGGAAGCTTGAGCATCATGTCAACAAAGATTTATTTTAGTTTAGCACTTTAAAATAAACACTTTTATTCATCATAAGCAATATATTAATAATGCATTGAATGAATGCCATTCCAAATGAATCACAGTAACTTAATGACCCTATGGAGAATGAGTAAAACAGAATGAGCTGAATTTTATGAGAAGAGTTGGGACCCTGAGGGATAATGAGCTGATCCTGAGACTGCACTTGCTCGCAGCAAGATCTGCTCAGCAACTTTACTTCAGACAGGTTCCTAATTGGCCATCCATGGAGCTGTTGTCCATTCTGAGCAATGGGGCAGACCCTTGATGTAATCTGCCTAAACAGAAGGTTGGAATTTCTGAAGTCTCTGCATTGTTCCCATTTTTAACAAAAGAAATTCATGTAATATGGGCATTGTTGGACAAGCCAACATATGCAACTCATCCATAATTGCACTTGAGAAGGTGGTGCGAGTTGCCTTCTTTAACAACTGCAGTTCATGTGCTGATAGCTCACAGCTTCGCATGGGTGCAAAGTTTTGAGCTGAGTTCAGTTCTGAATCTACTTCATTTACCCAGGTTATGGTGAAACACCACACAATAGACAGTACCCTCAGTTTGCAGATGGGATTTTGTCTCCATGAGGACTATGCAGTGTGCACTCCTACCAATAGACTGATGCTTGTGTGATGTGTAGACAGCAGGGTCAAAAATGTTTTTCCTACTTGTTGGTTTCCTCACCACTTGCCAAACTCCTAGTCTGACAGATCTATCATTTAGGTATAGACTCAGTCAGTAAAGGTGATACTGTGCTTATCTTATGTCTCTGAACTCAACATGGATCTTATCATAGCAGGATCCCTGGGATTATTATCTGACCATTCAACAGTAAAGACTGTTATCTAGGCTTCTGCTCAGGTATACCATAATCCACTTGAATATCTAGTTTTAAGCTTCCTTCTGAGTTGTGAATCACCCTATACCAATTCATCATCTAAACTGTACCTGCATCACTCTGAGCTGATGAGTCCAAGTGCTTGTGGGTTATGGCAGAATAGGTCAGTTTCTGCTGCCAGTGCCAAATTCTCAATGTTCTGGCATTGATTCCTCTCACTCTCCAATATATTTCCTGATTCTGATTACTATGGTGATCAGAATGAGAACAACAAAAAAGTTTCCTGCTATCTGTTGTTTCTTTCCTGATCAGTTCAAGTAATTGTCTCCTCAGAGTGTGAGCCTTGCGTATGAAAAGGCAGTTCAGATTTTTAACCAATGGCATTTAGCCAGCTCAAAGCATCTGTCACTGCAAGTCCTTACATGGCCCCATCCTGTACACCATAAGCTGGGTGAATTTAAGGATTTATTCTGCCTTCATCCTTCCTCCTGTAGCTGGTTATTCTTGGGAATTGTGTACAATCTTTTCAAGGTTGACAAATAAATACCTGCAATGCAGGTGTCTTAATTAACAATTATTTTCCAGTTTGTATTCCTTTTCTAATAGAGTTCCTACAGTAATAATGAGGCTGCAATGAACATGAATGAATTGCTGAAAGCTGCATGTGTTTATCTCCATGTGTGAATGCCTTGGGAGGTCTGATGGTGGTGTGGTTAGCGTGCCAAAAGCTCCAAGTTAACTTTCTAGAATTGATGGCACCAGAGTGTGAGTTCGTAATTTGGTCAAACCGGTTGATTATCAACCTGTAAATCTTTGCAGTATACTTCCAGGCAGGCAGTAAGGTCAGTAAGAGGCACCTGGTCAGTCATGCTTAATGTGGAATGGTTACCTTTAAGACATCTTGTCACTATCCTGATCCAGGAAAAACTAGCTATGGTAACTGATATAAACATTGTGTTTTGTCTGTCATGCATGTCGTTAGACACAGGAAGGCCTCTCAGACTAATTAGGTGTCACTGCAGATTAGTAAAATATAGGTCTAATGTCTGAAATGAGTAAAATATACAGTAATGCAATTTGCAGCCATCATTCTTACGTCTGCCAGCATTTTGGGAGGTCATGAAACATTAGGAGGAATCTTCTAACAGAGAAAATAATCAAGGGTGGGGAATTTTTTTTTTTGGCTCCTGACGCTACTGATGTCTGCTGTTCAGATGGTTTTGTAATCATATTGGAGTTAGCCAAATATCAAGCTGCCTCTGTATTTGCCATCCACTTAGTGATGGCATAGGGAACCAGGATGCAGGAGATGCAATGAGAGCTCCTGCAACACTGTATGACTTGTAACCACAATTGGTTAAATTTGTTGTTGCTGTGGCAAGGAGCAAGAACACATCAGAACAGAATTACTCTTGGATAGATGTGTGAATCTTTGGAAAACAAAGATGCAACATTGTTAGCGTTAATAGTGTGGAGGTGGGAATCTCCTCCAAAAGAACGGTAGCTGTTTCAGGCCTGTGGCTTCACAAGTGGGTGTTTGAGAGGAGATTCAGATGGCTGTCTGAGTTGACGCTGTTAGACCATCTCCAAATAGTTCCTGGTCACCACTGCTCCAAGCTGCCAAGAAGATCGCACACCCTGATTTGCATTGGAATGATTTCTGGGATCTTGCTGCTCATTACTTGTGTATCTTCAATGGTCCTTCCTATTGTTGTACTGGAAAGCCCCTTGTTATCTATACTCACTATTACAAAGATCTCCCTGTGTCTAATTTCAATCAGAACTCTATTTATATCTTTATCTGAAAAATGCATTATTCTCATCTTCTTTGTAGATTTTGATCCCAGCCTTCAATTTACTGCCTGCTGGTACCACTCTAAAAGAAGTGGGGATGTGAATATAGCATTCCGCAGCTGTAAGTGCTTCATTTGTGGGCCTCACATAGCCAGATGCCAGATCTGATTGTGTCTGTGCCCTGTCCAGCAAGACTGAAATTTCCAATGGCATTAGATCAGAATAATTGAAGGGGAAGAAATTCCAGTCTATGGGAAAACGATTGGAATTGAGGGTCATCAAATCAGCCATGATCTCATTAAATGGGGGAGCTATCTCAGTGGGTTGAGTGGCCTACTTCTGCTCCTATATCTTGTCTTATGACCACTCACATAAATGGTGGATCATTGGCCAAGATTTGGTAGAAAGCGGTTGATGTTTGGGGTGCTGTTGAGATATGGTGCAGCAGATATAATGGAGTGATTGGCTGTGCAGTCCATTGACAGACATCACTGGCACTTATCCAATTGGCACCTATCTGTAACAAATGAGATGGAAACGGTTTACATTTGAAATCAGTTCAGCAGCCACAATTCAGACAGATTATATGGAGCATCCAAAAATAACAGGTCTTTGTGTGTTTTGGAGCAATTTAAATTTCATACGCCAGCATGACCATTGAATATGACAACTAGAATTCAACTATTATAGTGCAATTTTAAAACACTAAGCCAAAAAATGGACAATAATGGTCCTAATATTTCAAATTGCAGTGATAGCTTTTTCATACTTAAATGGTAATGTTTTTTTTCAATTAAGTTCCTTTGTTTTAATGTTTTAATTTCTTTTCAACATTTTTCTTTCCATCAAGGTTTCATTACATAAATAAGTCTTCTCAGAAAAAAAAGCAAAATTGTCACAAACACCGATGTGATATCTTCTTAAAGTCAAATGCTGGCTGCATCCTCCCTTCCTCATATTGCCCCTTCGCGGTCTCCTTCCCTGCACCCCTAAATCTGACTACTGCTGTATGTGCTAACTAATCTTGTACTCTTGTGCTCCCAGATCAGATGACCTGTCATGTTACACGGTGTTTCTTTCTCTCTCACGCACACACACACACACACACAAAAGACACACACAAAATACACACTCACACAGACACAAAACACACACACACACACAGACACAAAACACACACACACACTCACAGACACAAAACACACACACACAGACACAAAAAACACACACACACATACACACACAGACACAGACAAAAAACACACACACACACACACACACACAAAACACACACACACACACACACAAAACACACACACACACAAAACACACACACACAGACATAAAACACATGCAAAAAAAACACAGACACAGACACAGACACAAAACACAGACACAGACACAAAGCACATGTACATACACAAAACACACACACATGCACACACACACAAAACACACACACACATAAAACACACGCACAAACACACACACACACAAACAAATGCATACATCCTCTCTCTCACTCACACACACATATAGACACACAAAGGCACACATACACAAACAAATACACACACCCTCTCTCTCTCACACACACACACACACACACACACACACACACACATAAACAAACACACGCTCACTGTCTCTCTCACACACACACAAAACACACATACAGACACAAAACACACACACACACATACATGCACAAAACACACAAAGAAAACACACGCATACATACACACAGGCACAAAACACACACACACAGACACAAAGCACACACACACAGACACAAAACATACACACACACACAAAACACACACACACACACACAAAACACACACACACAAAACACACACACGCGCGCACACACACACACACACACACATAAAACAACAGTCACACATACACACACATATACATACATACACAAAACACACACTGAAAACACACACATACATACACACAGACACAAAACACACACACAGACACAAAACATACACACAGACACAAAACACACAGACACAAAACACACACAGACACAAAACACACACACGCACGCACAAAACACACACACGCGCACGCACACACACACATAAAACACACAGTCGCATGGACACACACACACATAAAACACACACACACAGACACACAGGCACACAAATAAATGCACACACACACTCTTTCTCACACACACACATACACAGATAAAACACACACACACACAGACACACACACACACAAATAAATGCACACATCCTCTCCCTCTCTCTCACACACACACACACACAAAATCATGATTCTCTTAGCTTTATTCATTGAACACACCTCTACCTCACATTGAATTGCAAAAAAATCAATTGGACATACCTTGGCCTAAATTCCTTTACACCTGGATTGTACCTACATTTTTGGAATAATTATAACAAATTTCTTGATTAGGTGGCTCTTTCATCTAAATTTTAAGATCCTTTCTTAGTTTTTATAACAGTTATCAATTTTCCACCATCCATCATCTAATTTGATATGTTTTGATTAGATAAATAAAAAGTAGATTTTTTTGTTGATTATGTCATGGAATATAGGCACCACTGGGGAGACCAGTATTTATTGTTCATTTCTGACTACACCTGAGAAGGTGATGATGAGCCGCCTCCTTTTATCTCAGCAGTTGATCTGGCGAAACTACTTTAGGGAGGTAGCTCCAGGATATTGACACAGTGACAGTGAATCTACAGTGACATATTTCCCAGTTGGGGTGGTAATAAAACCATAAGACCATATGAAATAGGAACAGGATTAGGCCATTCAGCCCCTTGAACTTTCGCTGCTATTCAATAAGATCATGGATGATCCAACATTTCTCATGTCTACTTTCCTGCGCTTTCCCTGTGACTCTTGATTGCCCTACTGAACAAGACTCTATCTTAGACTTAAATATATACAAGCGTTCTGCCCCTAAAGCTGTCAGGGGAAGGGAGTTCCAAAGACACACAACTCTCTGAGAGAAGAAATTGCTCCTGATCTCAGTCTTAAATTGCTGACTCCTTATTCTGAGACTATGCCTTCAGGTCCTACACTTCCCCATGATGGGAAACATTCTCTCAGCATTTACACTGTCAAGCTCCTTAAGAATCCTTGCTGTTTCAATGAGATGGACAGAGGAAATAAAAATCATGGTTGGAGGAAAACAGGGAAAGCAGTTTGTAGACTCTGCTCACCAAGATCTGTTGAGTAGGTTTTTTGCTGATCACAGAGTCACAGAATTGTTTCAGTGCAGAAGGAGGTCATTTGGCCCATTGTGCCCACAGCAGCTCTTCAAATGAACATCGTTACCTAGTGCCAATCTTCTGCTTTTTCCCATTATCCCTGCACATTATTTCTATTCAAATAGTCATCCAAAGCCCTCTTGAATGTCTCGGTTGAACCTGGCTCCACCAAATTTCTAGGTAAAAGGTATCTTCTTGGCTTTCCTTTTCCAGATGTTTCCATTGGTTTGCAAGAGGCACAAGGTAACATGTTCCCTGATTAGTCAATTACAAATTACAGTCTACAGCAACTGCTGAAGGAAAGATAAATTAGTATTCTGTAGGTTTATTGCAGAGAATGGAACCAGAACTCCTGGCCAATCGAGATCTGATCACTTCTCCCTGCATCTTATTCCCAGCCCCAAGCTGTCCATTTATCTGAGAACTCATCACACAATTGTTGGCAGGCAGGAGGCCTTGGTCATTGATAACTGGTCATTAGTTCATGAACCAATCAATTTCTTGTTGCCAACAAAAGCTCTAACCAATCCCTCAGTTATAGAGTCATAGAGTATTCATCTGCAAACATTCCAGTTATTGATTGTTCAAATAGCTGTTTCAACAATCCCTGCTAATTTGGCATTAATTGCTAACAGGATAGTCTATAAAAGTGGGAAAGTGTTACTGCAATTGTACATGGTATCAGTGAGATGACAGCAATTGCATATAATTTGGTCCCCTTACCTGAGGAGGACTATAGTTAGTTGAAAGGAAGTTCTCTAGATTAATTCCAGAGATGTCTTATGAAGAGAGATTCAGCAGCATAGGCTTGTACTTTGTGGAGTTTAAAAGAATGAGAGGAGATCTAATTGAGGTATATAAGATGAGAAAGGGATTGACAATGTAGATGTTTCCTCACATAGGGCGATCTAGAACAAGAGGTTATAGTTTTAGAATGAGGGGGTAGCAGATCTAAAACAGAGTTGAGGAAGAATTACTTATTTCAAAGGGTCATGAATCTGTAGAATTCACTACCCTAGAGTGTGGTTGATGCTGGGGCATTGAATAAAGTTAAGGAGGAGATGTACAGATTTTTAATTAGTAATAGGTTGAAGGGTTATGGAGACCAGGTGAGCAAGTGGCTTTGAGGCTAAAATGAGGTCAGACACGATCATATTAAATGTGTAGACCTGCTCCTGTGTTCTTATGAGTATCAGGTTACTTGGTTTTCAAACCATACAGCAAATTTTGCAATCCCCTGGTTTTAAAACAGTTATTTCTCATTTCAGTCCACAATTTTAAAAAAATGTAACAGAAAAACACCATCTTTAAAATATCAAGGAATGTGCAGGATTGGATGAGTTTAAAGATAAAAGCTTATCATAAAAACTGAGGGCCAAGAACTATAGAAGCCCTAGAAGTGTCTGGAAAGTGCAGGTGGTTACTTGAAAAAGAAATTAGGAAAATGAAGAGGTAACATGAGAAAAAAACACTGCCCAGTGAAATAAAGGAAAATCCAAAATCCAAAACCTATATAAAGGGCAAGACAGTAACCGGGGAAATAATGGGTTTTATTAGGCACCTAAGTGGCAAACTGTGGATGGAGCTGGAAGACATAGGTGAGATCTTTAAAAAAAGGTGCCACATCTGTGTTCACAGGACAGAAGAATGGTGTAAATAAAGTCAGGAAGTGGATTGTGATCTACTTGAATAAGTGACAATTGAGAGAGAGGAGGTACTAGCAATTTTTGAAGGCTTAAAATTGGGTAAGTTTCCAGGCCTGGGTGAGATGTATCTAAAGACTCTGAGGGAGGCAAGAGAGGAGATTGCAGAGACCTTTACATGAATTTTCAAGTCCTTTCTGGACACAGGAGAGGTGCCAGATGACTGGAGGACAGCTAATACAGGATGGTTATTCAAAAAGATTAAGACACAAACTCAAGATGTTGGCATACCAATCAATGTGCACAGGACCTCTAAGGAACCTCAGAGCAGCTGTATGTGCTTAGATGGAACATTGACTATAGCATCATGTGTGGTGTAACTCCAAACCCCATATCAGGAAAGACAAACCATTCAACCATCCCACCAATAATGTTCTTTTTTAAATCATTTGTGTGATGTGGGCATTGCTGGCTGGGCCAGCATTTATTTCCCGTCCATAATTGCTCTTGAGAATGTGGTGGTGAACTGCCTTCTTCAACTGCTGCAGTCCATGGTCTGTGAGTCCATTAGAGGGAGACCTCCAGGATTTTGACCCCGTACAGTGAAGGAATGGTGATATATAATGGCTTGGAGGGGAACTTGATGGTGGTGGTGTTCCCATATATCTGCTACCCTTGTCCTTCTAGATGGAAGTGGTCGTGGGTTTGGAAGGTGCTGTCTGAGGATCTTTGGTGAATTTCTGCAGTGCATCTTGTAGATTGTATACACTGCTGCTACTGAGCATCGGTGGTGGAGGGAGTGAATGTTTGTGGATGTAATGCCAATCAAGCAGGTTGCTTTGTCCTGGATGGTGTCAAGCTTCTTGAGTGTTGTTGGGGCTGCACTCATCCAGGCAAGTGGGGTGCCATCACGCTCCTGACTTGTGCCTTGTAGATGGTGGACAAGTTCTGGGGAGTTAGGAGGTGAGTTACCCGCTGCAGTATTCCTAGCCTCTGACCTGTTCTTGCAGCCATTGTGTTTAGTGGTGAGTCCAGTTGAGTTTTTGGCCAATGATAACCTCCAGGATTTTGATAGTGAGGGATTCAGTGATGGTAATACAATTGAATGTCACGGGGCGGTGGATAGATTGTGTCTTATTGGCGATAATCACAGACTGGCATTTGTGTGGCGCAAATGTTACTTGCCACTTGTCAGCCCAAGCCTGGATATTTGTCCAGATCTTGTTGCGTTAAACATGGACTGCTTCAGTATCTGAGGAGCCACGAATAGTGCTGAACATTGTGCAATCATCGGCAAACATCCCCACTTCTGACCTTATGATGGAGGGAAGATCATTGATGAAGCAGCTGGAGATGGTTGGGCCTAGGACACTACCCTGAGAAACTCCTGCAGAGATGTCCTCGAGCTGAGATGACTGACATACAACAACCACGACCACCCTCTAGTTGTTAGGTATGACTCCAATCGGTGAAGAGCTTGCCCCCTGATACCCATTGATTTCAGTTTTGCTAGGGCTCCATGATGCCACACTCGTTTGAATGCAGCCTTGATGTCAAGGGCTGTCACGCGCACCTCACCTCTGGAATTCAGGTCTTTCATCTATGTTTGAACTAAGGTTAGAATGAGTTCAGGAGCTGAGTGGCCCTGGTGGAATCCAAACTGGGTGTCACTGAGCAGGTTATTGCTAATGTATTCATAATTGGAAATGCAGTAATTTATTGAAGGTATGCTACAGTCTGGAAATCATACCAAGCAACAAGTTAGCTTGCTCCTAACCTAATATGTATATTCATACCTTCAAAAAGAAAATCTAATTACTTTAAGTGAACAAACTTCTTCAAATAAAGAACAACAATGCATGGATGAACTACTTCATTTCTTCTTAAAGAAATTAACAATGATGCTAATAATGGAGCAGAAGACATATAACCACCTCATAAATGTTATACACTCCTGCAGTTACATCACTGCCAAATTCCTTCATCCAAATTGTTTGAATGTCTGATCTACAGGAAGCCAGTAGAAAACAAACAAGTTCAATGACATTATCTCAAATGCTTCAATTCCAGCTCATAGACTTTCCTTATCCAACAGTCGAAGCGGATAAATCGTCAAAGACTCGGGGCAGGGTAAGAGAGATAAGGAAAGCATGTAATATAAATGTTGTAAAACTAAGCGTTCTGAGTGACGTCTTTCAGTCTGCATATATCTATTAATCTTTATGATGAGGGGAAAATAGTTTGTTTTGTAAGGGCTTCCAAAACAACCTTGCAGGGATGTCACAGAGCTGCACATCACTGAATATAAACAGCACAAAATGAGCAGAAGTAGTTCTAAGCCTGAAGACAATTCTTGACTTTTCCTTCTCCTTGACCAGTCTATCTTGAAAACAAACTCAATGTAGCATCAAACTACACATAGAATAATGGATAGGTTTTTAAGAGTTAGGAGGTGAATCACTCACCACGGAATAACTAACATCTCACTTCCTGTTGTAATCAAAATAATTACTTATCCAGCTCAGTTTAATATCCTGCCATTGATCATTCCCTGAATGTTGGTTGTGGATTTTGACTATGATATGTCCATTGTATGTCAAAAGGACGTTGTTCATCTTTCCATTTTTGGATATTATCGCTGCCTCATTTTATGATGTGAGCCCTAGATTGAATAGTATCCAGGTCTTGCTGCATACAGACATGGACTGCTTCAGTATTTGAGAAATTTCAAATGATACGGAACACTGTGTAATCATCAGCAAACATTCTCACTTCTGATATTGTGAGGGAGGGAAGGTCATTGATGAAGTAGCTGAAGATGTTAAGCTTAAGACACTACCCTGAGGATCTCCTGCAGCTATATTCTGTTGTTGACACAATTGGCTTCCAGCTACTATAACATTTGTGCTTGGTCTGACCCCTGCCAATTTCCCCCTGTTTCCCATTGATTTCAATTTTGCTCAGGCTCATCAATGCCACATTCAATCAACTGCTGCCTAGATGTCAAGGACAGTCACTCACTCCTTATGTTTTGAGTGCAGCACTTCTGTCCATGTTTAAACCAAGGTTGTAAGATGGTTGAGAGCTGAATTGTTCTCACCCAGTACGAACTGATTGTATGGGAGCGGGTTATGGGCAAGTGCCACTTTATAGTGCTATCAACAATATTTACCATCGGGTTCCTGATGATTGAGAATAGGCTGATGCAGTAGTAATTGGCAGGATTGGAGTTGTCTGATTTTTGTCGACAGAACATGCTTGGTTAATGATACATTTTGCGGCTTATATATCAGTGCTGTAGCTGTACTGATTCTGGCACCATAAAACTAATGTAGCAGGATAGAATTACTTTATGTTTTAATTTAGAAAAATGCATTCAGTAGGGCTCAGCTGAATATCACTTCCACTAAGTGTAAAAGAAGAAAGCCAAATGCTTTAATGTTACAGAATAGTTATTAAAAATCTATCTAATTAATTTATTTTAACATTAAAGCTGAATGCCTCTTGACAATGAAATCTATGCTTATCTCTTAAGTGTCGGCAATGAAACATTTGTTTCTTTTTATCTTCAATGGCTGAGTGGTAAAGTTGCAGAATTAATCGTCCATCTGCTCTTAATCTACACTGCGTCCAATCAACGAGTTGAAAATGGTACACTCTTTATGAGCTGAATGTTTTATAAGGGTATAAGTTGTAACCTCCTGCAATGCAGCCACATCACTTAGGTAACTCTTTCTGCATCATCCTCATTATCCCACAGCGCTAATAGAATTGTCCCAGCTCCTGGAAAACATGGACAATGCCAAGTCAGTTGGAAAAATATGACCAGAATGGAAAATTGAGTTTCTCAGTGTTGAGAGAAAAAGGTCTAATGTTCCACCAAGGTATGTGATGACATGATGGGAATCCCACTGGTGAATGACAAGAAGTCCATTTTCAAACGTTAACATCTCATTATTAGAAGTCACGTGACACCAGATTATAGTCCAACAGGTTTACTTGAAATCACAAGCTTTCTGGGCGTAGCCCCTTCGTCAGGTGAAGTGAGAGAGAAGCACACAGAACACAGAATTTATAGGCAGAGAGATCAAGGGCAGACAAATCAAAAGATCATACAAATGGTGTGAGTGGAATGTCGAATAATAAATCTCTGCGGGTGACCAAGAGTGTTAAACAGTGTGAGTAAAGTATCAACAGCTGAATAACGAGTGAAGGGATGACCTATAATCCAATTAAATGAGGTAAGAAGATAATTACAAAAAATTAAAAATAAGGTGGTGCTGGAAACAAACCAGCTGATGAGTGGACTGAAATGATGGATATAAGAGTCGCATGCCAAGGGTCTAATCAAAGTCATAAGAAATCCAAACTGTACAAACTAATTAAGACAGAGGGATCATAACAATTTATCCAGGTCATCGTGACAAAACAGACAGTAAGGAAGATTTTACAGATACAGAACACTGTGGTGGGATCACATGTGGCACAACATGAACCCAAGATCATGTCAAGGCCATCTTCATTGGTACAGAACTTGGCTGTCAGTTTCTGCTCGGCGATTCTGCGTTGTGTATCTCAAAGGCCACCTTGGAAGACACTCACTCAAAGATTGGAGGCTAGATGTCCTTGACCCTTGAAATGTTCCCGACTGGGAGGGAACATTCCTGTCTGGTGACAGTTGCGTGATGCCCAATCATCCGTTGTCATAGCATCTGCATGGTCTCGCCAATATACCATGCCTTGGGGCAACCTTGCCTGCAGCGTATGAAATAGACAACATTGGCCACGTCACATGAGAATCTGCCTCGTACATGGTGGGTGGTGTTCCCGTGTGTGATGGTAGTGTCCATGTCGATGATCTGACATGTCTTGCAGAAGTTGACATGGTCTGTTTAAGGTTTGGTGGTTGTTTGAAGGTGAGAAGTGGAGGCATAGGGACAATTTTAGCGAGTTGCTTGTCATCATCGATGACATGTTTAAGGCTGTGAAGAACGTGGCGTAGTCCCTCCACTCTGGGGAAGTAATGGATGACGAAGGGTACTCTATCGGTTGTATCCTGTGTCGGTTTTCTGAGGAGGTCATTGTGGTTTCTCGCTGATGGTGGGATGAAACGTGTTGATATCGCTATGTAGTCATTTCAGTGATCCCTCACCATGAGTCCCAAGGAAGAAAGTGTCATCAATGTATCTGATGTATAGCGTTGGTTGCAGACCCCAAGCAGACAATGCAAAGGAACTATACCACCTACATGCACTCCAAGAACAACTTCACTGTGCAGGACCTCTAACCAATGCTATACACCAGATACATCAACGATATTTTCTTCCTTTGGACTCATGGCGAGGAATCATGAAATGACTACATAGTAATCATCACAAGTTTCATCCCACCATCAGACTTACCATGGACTACTCTTCAGAATCAGTCTCATTCTTGGACACATGCATCTCCATCAAGGATGGACACATCTACCTCACTCTATCCCAAGCCTACAGATAACCTCACAATGCTGCACTTCTCTAGTTTCTACCCTAAGCATGTTAAAGAAGCCATCCCCTACAGACAAGCCCTGTGCATACACAGGATCTGCTCAGAATAGGAGGAACAAGATGGACACCTAAAGATTTTGAAGGATGGCCTCATAAGAACGGGATATAATGCTCAACTCATTGATTGCCAGTTCTGATGTAACACAACAAAAAACCACAATGACCTCCTCAGAAGACAGACACAGGATAGGACCGATAGAGTACCCTTTGTCGTCCAGGACTTCCCCGGAGCAGAGAGACTACGCCATGTTCTTCGCAGCCTTCAACATGTCATTGATGACGATGAGCAACTCACCAAGATCATTCCTATACGTCCACTTCTCACCTTCAAACAACTGCCAAACCTTAAACAGACCATCATTGACAGCAAATTACCCAGCCTTCAGGAGAACAAGGACCACAACATCACACAACCCTGCCATGGCACCCTCTACAAGACATGTCAGATCATCGACATGGACACTACCATTACACATGGGAATACCACCCACCATGCATACTACAGATACTCATGTGACTCAGCTAATTTTGTAAAGCTCATATGCTGCAGGCAATGATGCCCCGAGGCACAGTATATTGGTGAGACCATACAGACGCTACGACAACAGATGAATAGATACTGTGCAACAACCACCAGACAGGGATGTTCCCTCCCAGTCGGGGAACATTTCAAGGTTCAAGGACATCCAGCCTCCAAACTTCAGGTAAGCATCCTCCAAGGCAGCCTTTGAGATACACAACAATGCAGAATTATTGAGCAGAGACTGACAGGCAAGTTCCATACCTATAAAGATGGCCTCAATCATGATCTTGTGTTCACGTCATTCTAGATGTGACGCCACCACACTGTTCTTTATCTGTAAAATTAACTTTGCTGTCATATTTAGACACCATCACCTTGATAAATTGTTATGACCTCTCTATCTTAATTTGTTTGTACAGTTTTGGATTACATATGACATTAGTTAGACCCTCGGCATGCGACTCATATACCTATCACGTTATTCCAGTTATTTAGTTTGTATCCAGCACCACCTTATGTTTAATTTTTTGTAATTATCTCTCTGCCTCATTTAATTGGATTATAGATCATCCCTTTGCCTGTTATTCAGCTGTTGATACTTTACTCACACTGTCTAACATTTCAGATCACCTGCAGAGATTTATTATTTGACATTCCACTCAAACCATTTGTATGATCTTTTGATCTCTCTGCCCTTGATCTCTCTGCCTATAAATTCTGTGTTCTGTGTGCTTCTCTCTCACTTCACCTGACGAAGGGGCTACGCTCTGAAAGCTTGTGATTTCAAATAAACCTGTTGGACTATAACCTGGCATCGTGTGACTTCTGACTTTATCTATCCCAGTCCAATACTGGCACCTGCACATCATCTCATTAATATGTAATCTCACTTCATCCATATAATAGCTGTTTGCTATTTCCTTGGCAGTGGTGAGAAAATAAATGGTGACTAATCTGACATGAAAACCTAAGCGGCCACCTGGGGGATCCAGCTACGCGCATGACTAAAAGAATTTCCAGAAGTTGATGTTACAAATACACTAAATGTGCTTCGAACAAATAGCCATATCTCCAAGTCGTTTTGTTTGTACACTCTGGGATGTGGGCGTCACTGACCAGCATTTATTGCTTGTCCCTAGTTGCCTTTGAGAAGGTGGTGGTGAGCTGCCTTTTTGAACCACCGCAGTCCATGTGCTGTAGGTTAACCCACAATGCCCTTAGGGAGGGAATTCCAGCATTTTGACCTAGTCGCAGTGAAGAAATGGTGATATATTTCTGAGTCAGGATAGTGAGTGTCTTGGAGGGGAGTTTGCAGGTGATGATGTTCCCATGTGTCTGCTGCATTTGTGCTGCTAGACAGTAGTGGTTTTGAGGTTGGTAGGTACTGCCTAAGGGTCTGGTGAATTTCTGTGGTGTATCTTGTAGATGGAACACACTGCTGCTGCCGTATGTCAGTGGAAAGCGGAGTGAATGTTTGTGGATGTGATGCCAACCAAGCGGGCTGCTTTGTTCTGGATGTTGTCAAACTGCTTGAGTGTTGTTGGAGCTGCATTCATCCAGGCAAGTGGGGAGTATTCCATCACACTCCTGACTTGTGCCCTGTAGCTGGCTTAAATGAAGGAGTCCTCAGGTAAGTTAAGGGCAACTATCGTCAGTTCGAGGGCCCCACCACATTCAGTAAAGACCATCATTCAATATCAATCCAGGGGTTTGGATGCAGTCAGCTGCTTGGGGTAATATCATTCAGAAGTTCCATATCATTTGGTTAGGGAAGGGATCACAGTCAGTTCCGCAGGTCCAGTGAAACCAGTCCAGTAATTAGTGGAGTATCTGTCAGGGAATTGAACATAGATCGGTCATGGGATGATCATTCACCATGGGCTGCCCTTCTAAGACATTCAGTGGAGAAGGGAGGCAGGGATTAGGGTGGGTTATGGTCATTTCTGGGGGACTGATCATTGAAAGTCATGGGGTTATTCCAAACCACTACTATTGCAGACATGTTGGCTTAGTCTTGCCTTCTATCCTCATCTGAATCACAAAATACATAATGGATTCTACCTGCTACCTGCATCCAGAATAGGTGAAGTAAGATTTATTTTGTGTCTGAGGAAGTGGTCTCTACTTGTGAGTGATGTGAGGCCTGAAATAACTCCGCAGCTGCTGGTACCCCGTCACAAAGTCACCCTTTATTTACATTTAGGAAGTCCTTGACAATGATCCAGCTCCCTCAAAGCCAACTCTTAGAGTGTCAGAATGTCTGACACTGCTCTTTTTATTTGTCAGCCAGGGCTCCATGATTGAACCAATTAGGGAACTCATTCTCTGTGAGGTACACCCGGCTGACCTCATTATAAACATGACAAGGCCCTTCAAGGGGCAACTGTATTAATTAGGCCCTCACAGAACCAAGTTTAACATATCTGCAACCGTAAAATTCTGCATGATGGCTCTTATGGCACAATGGTAGTGTCCATACCTTTGAATCAGTCCTACCTGCCCCAGAGGTGTGTAATAATATCTTTGAACAGGTTGATTAAAAATATCTAGATTTCTGCATGTGAAATGCTCACAGAGAACAATTACGTTGATTACAAATCCAGGTGACAAGCAATCTTAACTATGGGGGTCATTCATTATTAAAAAGTATCATAATCATCTCTGTGAAATGGAAGAAACAGAATACCTTTAAAGTGTCATATATAGGTCACAATTCACAAAGACAATCTAATGTCAAATAGGCTGCACAAGGAGTGGAATTCCTCTCACTTTGAGCAGTAAATATTTGACAGAGTGCTCTTCTCTGTAATACTGCCTTTCTTGAGTGATGTGGGGGTGAGGGGTCAAGGTTTCAATAATTCTGTGCCATTTACAATTTCCTACTCTATTTGTGTGACATGGCTTGAACTGCCTACATCGGAATAAGGTCCACTCTGTTAAATGTCCATGTACAAGTATTCCATGGACCTCCTTGTCGGAATCCTCCATGTATCGAAGACTATGCTAAAACAGACTTGTGTGTGTGGGCTCCAAATGCTGACTGCTAACATTACAAAGGGCCTGTTTTTTTCTGATAGTCCTCACACAGGTTCACTGGAGCCATGACCAGAGGTGACTATCGCTCAGATCGTGGTATAACAAAGAAATAGAGAAATTGAGGTGAACCAAATGGGTCAACAAGCCCAGGACTAGCAGCAAGCTGCAATGACTGCTATAGAGTCTCCATATGAAGGCATTGCAGCAGTAAGCCCCTCAGCATGGGCAGGCATTTTTGGAGAGCCAAAGTCTATCATCTGCAGTGACTTTTCCACCTGTCCACTGAGGCTCATTGCTACCACAGGCTGAAGATGTTCTGGGACACCATGTCAGAACTAGAAGCAGGACCTGCGACCTGAAGGCATTAGTGGCCATCTATCTCAATGGGCATCAAAGTGACAGCTGCACTTCTTTTTATCCAACTGGCTGCTTCCAAGTATCCGTCTGTAAGGGATCTCACAGGCCTCAACTCACAAAAATATCAAAGCTGTCACTGATGCAATTTGTGCCAGATCACACCACATCCTCGCATTTCCTTCTAATGAGGTCAGTGTTGCAGCTCGGGCAATAGGCTTTGGAACATTTTGACAATTGCAAGGCACTGTGCAGAGATCATATCATTATGTGATAGAGCTCATCAACAGAAAATTGATCTCATCAACAAATGTACAAGTCATTTATGATCATTGGTACCACATCTTTGACGTCTGTATCAGGTACATGGAGAGCTTCCTGATGCATATATCCTTGTGAACTCCTATGTTACCGCTTCAGTTCAAGGGCTGGATGCCTTACTAGGATGGTTACTTGGAGCCAAGAGCTACCCTCTGTAACCAAGGCTGATATCTGTGCCTCTAGGCAGGACTTAACTGACAGCCACTTCCAATAGATGACACTTGAGTGAGGTCATCAATCTTCATAGAATAACTGTAAATGTTAATAACTATTTGAAGGCTTTCCACCGTGTAATGCTCTGACATTGACGTAATGTTACACTAGTCATTAGGAAAAGAGTAAACTCCTTCAGGTAAGATTCTACAGGGTATGGCACTAAGGATAGGTAGCTTCTGTAGCTTCTTTCTTGTAGTCGTTACGGTGACAGTGGATTAGGCAGACGGTGATGTAAAGAGACAATATGCTTATGAATGCGAGTTCCTATGTCAAGTGATACCCATGCCATACATATGGCCTCAGAAACTTTTACTTTAGGTGTACTGTGAAAGGGCTATTCTTGGCTGGCAGCATTTGACCTGGTGGACAGTGCGGATACATAACGAGGCAAGGAGTGAGAATTGCAGGAGATAACTCACCAGAGCACCCTCCATGAAACCACCCCCCACCCCCCAAAATTGACACTTGCCAATCGTTGGTCAAATTCAACCTGAGGTGACAGAAATTTCATAAAATGGAAAGTCAAAATTGAAAGCACCATGATAGAGACAAGGGACAATTTTGGCTCATTGACAAACACCAAAGTCACATCTAAAAATGAATTTCAGGTTAGCTTAGCTGTAGCAAGATGTGTGACCGATGATTGTAGCAGTTATTTTAGATTTAAGTTCAAACACATCAGCATGAAGCTGAAAAAAAATTGAGTACAATCATTAGTGTGGAGTGTTGCATCCTGTGCATGAGGGACTTGGACTCTGAATAAGAGAATAAGAGGCAGGTAACAGCTTTTGAAGTGGCAGAGGATGGTCAATACCAAGTCAATGTGCAGAAAGGCAAATGAGTGGATTAAATTCAGGGTAGAAGTTATAGCACCAAAAAATTCTAAGTCATTTTTCGAAAGGATAGCCAAATATAGCCACTGGAGACAAAACCTTGACTTATTAACAATTGAAGAAAAATATTGAGGGTGAAAAACAGAAGAAGAAGAAGAAAAATTAGATGAGTGTGTAATATTGAGACACAGATGGAGGAATGTTTGAAAAGAGTGGGAAAAGAAGCAAAACAATGCTTTTGACTTAAGACTGTTGTGAAACTGAATGAATGATAAGAGCAGATTCTGCAAAGGGCAAATTCTGTGAAATGTGCCCTGTAATAAGTGTGGATTCAGTAAAAGGCACATTCTATAACCATTGAGATATGTAAAGGACAGCATGTATAAAGAGATGGTTCTACATAGGGTGGGTTCTATAAAGAACATGCACTATAAAATGTGGTTTCTGTCAAGTGCAGGTTCTTTAAAAAGCTTTTGATAGATGGTAGGATCTTTAAAGATCATTTTATAATTGGTGCATTCTAGAAAGGGCCTGCTGTACAATGGATAGGTTCAATGAATAGTGGCTTCTATAAATGGCCTGTTCCATAAACAGTAGGTTTTGTAGAGAACAGTAACATTAATGGTATATTTGATAAAAGATGGTTCCAGGAAGGGTGACCTCTATATGGATAATAGCCCCATTGACAATCCCAGTGGAATTCTGCTATTGACTGTCCTCCTTGACCAATATTAAAAGCAATTTGCTACTCACCTTTAAAGGGAGGCTTCTACAAAGAGCATGTTCTGTAAAGGAAGAGCTATATAAGTGACAAGTTCTACAAAGGATACAAACAGTGAAGGATGGGCTCTTGAAAGGAGCTGTTTTGTTATGATAGAGATTTATAAATGCCAAGTTATATAAACAAAATTTCGTATAATGGGCATGGTCTGTAAAGTAATGGATTCTATAAAGGGTGTGTTCTTTAAAAAATGGGTTCAAGAAATGAAAACAAAGGTGCTGGAAAAGCTCAGCAGGTCTGGCAGCAGCTGTAAAGGAAAAACCAGAGTGAACGTTTCGGGTCTGGTAAACCTTCCTCAGAACCCAGACCTGAAACCTTAACTCTGTTTTTTTCTTTCACGGATGCTGCCAGACCTGCGGAGCTTTTCCAGCAACTTTGTTTTTGTTCCTGATTTACAGCATCCGCAGTTCTTTTGGTTTTTATTGGTTCAAGAAATGAACTGTTAAATAAGCACAAATTCCATAAAAGAGGATTCTATGAAGAAAAGAAATTCTTTAAGGGTGGATTTTGAATAGGGCAGGTTATATAAGGATGTTTTCTGCATAAGACGTGCTTTACAAACAGAGTGTTTTATAAAGGGTGGTTCAATGAGGATGGGTCCTATAGTGGCATAAGCACAAACAGCAGGTACTATGAAGTGTGGTTTTCATAAGAACAGGCTCTGTTGAAGGCAAGTTCTATAAAGGTTAGTTTCTATGAAGACTGGGCTATCTGCTTAGCCCCAGAAAGCCAATTTCCAATTTTGTACCTTAGTGGTTAGCATGATTTCGTAGATCAGCTTTGATACGGCCTTGTAAATATAACCTTTGTCTATAAGTTTTAATATTTTCCTTCATTATGTTATTAAGAAACACATTAATGCAAATTACATTGTATAAATCTGAATATATCGACTTGTGCTAAAAAAAATGACTTATGTATTACCACTTCCTTGATGTAGATTCTTTTTAACCAGGCTGTTAAATTTTCATGTACTTATAACTAGTCGTTAACTAAAAGGACTGGATCCTGAAAGGGAATAAAGTACGCTTTTATGTAAATATAGAGTAAATCAGTAGAATAGGGACAAGACAGTGAAGGTCATGCAGGACATGCAAAATTGTAGGGGAAACATAATAAAGGCTAGAAGAAAACATGCCGATGCTTCATGCAAGAAAACAAGTTACTTTATTTTTCAGATCATTTCACTGCTTCTCAGAACCACACTCACAACACTTCACCAAAGTGTTCACTCTTCAAAAGCCAGTTTGGAATTTTAAGCTAAGGAACACATTGTTCACATTCATGCTCAAAGTACAGTAAATAATGGGTACAATTCTGCACTGAGTCCAAACGATAGTACAGTCCCACAGGGATCTTCAGTGGACCATTACTCTTCATCAACTTAAT
Organism: Rhincodon typus; assembly: GCF_021869965.1. NCBI lineage: Eukaryota > Metazoa > Chordata > Chondrichthyes > Orectolobiformes > Rhincodontidae > Rhincodon > Rhincodon typus. The sequence goes on from NC_063334.1 coordinate 64,169,152, forward strand.
CAATGATTTGGACGAAGCAATTAAGGGAAGAGTTCTATTTCTTTTAATGACACAAAAATGTGTACAAGATATAGTAATGTAAATGCAATTATTAGGATCCAGAATGATTTAGATACACCAGGGGAATGGCCTGTCAATAAATATGCAGTGTGGTGCAATTGCAGATGTTTTTACAGACTTGGATACCAGAAGTTGTGCAGCAAGAGACCTTTATCAACTTAAATATTTATCTGCTACCTATGTTGTGAGGCCATTGGAAAATCAAATTGTTGTTAGGGGAAATCACTAGAATAATTCACCACAAAATTAGAAATACAATGCAGGGTAGATATACTTTTTTTTAACCAGGCTCTGGTACGGTTTTACTTAGAGTTCAATTCTTAGTTTTGATTGCTTCACATAGTAAAGGATGGGTAACTTAAATGATGCCTAAACTCATGACTCTGATATAAGGATTGTCTCAGAAAAGTGTGTCCTTGGCTACTAAAGAAGCACAAATTTTGTGGTAAGAACACAAAAAATAGAAGCAGGAGCAGTCTATCTTGTCCCTCAGCCTACTCCAGCATTCTATAACATAATTGCTAGGCTTTTATAGAAATGCAACTTCCTTACCCTATCATCATGTCCCTTGATTCCCTCAGTGCTCAGAAATATATCTATCTGTCTCAACCTTAAATGCTGTCAATGACTGAGCATCGACAGCCCTCCATAGTGGAGAACAGTTCTAAAATTTCTCCACATGTCAATGATAAATAGCTGCTAAATATCCTGATCATTATCTTGATACTGTGACACCTTCCCCTCTACCCAAAAAAGGAGGATTCTTTAGCCAAGGTAAACAGCTACTAAGCATCTCCTTTGGCAAGTCCTCACTGATCTTGTTGTTCTGCTTTTCAGAGTATATGAACTACTTTTCTCAGTCTCTCCTCATAGGAAAACACTCGTGCCGCAGGAATCAATCTAATAAACCATTAACCCCACCTCCAAACCCCAAACTACCCTGCCCTCTAAAGTAAGGATACTTTTTCTTGTAACCATAGTACTCCAGGTGTGGTCTCACCATAGCCCTGAATAAGTACAGCAGAACTTCTTCATTCAGACAGTCAGAACAACATACCTTCATTCCTACATATCATCAAAATATCATGATGTCTTTTAAAATGATTAAATGAATTGATTCTCCAAAGTGGGTTGCTTGGACCAGATAGGGATGGAAGGACTGAGAGCCATAATTATACATGTTAAAGATAAATGGAAAGTTCCTTCTCTTTTCTAGCGGTGGTGGAGCTGCTACAATTATCTTCAACAGCCACGGTTAATGGAAGGAATCATTTATCACAATTCTCACTCCTATTCACTATCCAAATAGCAATGCAGGGGTGTGTTCCTAGGTGAGAAAAGAATAAGTCTCATTTTTAACACTATTTTAACACATCTATATGAGATGGTCGTGATAAGTCCTATGCCCCCTGTCTTCTGGGGTCCCAGGATATTACTCATGCAAAGTGAGATTCCAATGAGATCTCCATCGTCAACAGAGAGGTCACCACTGCTAACAAGAAATCTAGGTAACAATGCTTCAGATACAACTGGCCAAGTTGAGACGAGACCACTTAAATCAGAAGAATGCTGAATATCATAGTTTGCAATCCATCTGTCATAGATTGCAATCTTCTCCGACTTCAATTTCAACTGTTATCAAAATGCAGGTAAGTTATGAGACCTATGGTAAGATAGAAGTGTTATATGCTGAACCTTGTCCCTCAGTGCTCTTTCCATGATTATCTGAATTATCACACAAATTATCAGCACCTGTCTTCTAAATGCTCAAGAGGCCAGCGGTTATGAGTCCTCCAAAGATCCCCAAAAACCTACAAAATGCAGCCATTCCTGGAAAGAATTAATCACTTTGCACAGACTGCCTGATACTTCCAGTTGGAATCTAAAGAGATGTGTAACTCTTTTTCTCCCAACCCTTTTTCTTACCAGACTTTCTACACTATTTCAGCAATTTTAAGCCTCCATCAGTGGATGTGCTGCTGATCCATTCTATTAAACACATTGTGCCCTCCCTAAACACACTAATAATTTCATGCCTGCAGTTTTGTTTGGAGTTTTGACATCCTTTGGAATTGGTGGATTTAAATCCTGCTCTCCTGCCCTGTTGAGTCAGGCAATTGGAATTCCAGTCCACAATTTTTTAACAATAAGAATCTGTCTTGGTATAGGCTGGAGACGCAATAACCTTTGGCCTTTCTATCTTCCCTGAAGCTTCAAGGTCTTGTCTATTTACTCAACCTGCCCCTTTCCTTCTTCAGAACTGGAAAGAGTTATCACTGCTTCAACTCATAACACCATCAACCCCTTAGGATATATAACTGAAACTCCATAATCAATATCTAGTTGCAGTCTGCTTTTCAATTTCAATTCTAGGTCTGATGTGACTTGACAGTTCTAGTGAAGCATTATTCACAGGCAATGAAAGAACTCGAACTGTATTTTGTTCATGCAAGGGCCTTACTATATTTGGCATTTACACCTGTTTATTTCCATTTATTCAGTATCGTCTCAGATCGTTCTATTTCATATAAAACCTATTCCCACTTTAATATTACACACTCCATCTTTGAAGCAGCCAAGCTAATCCTATCATTAAATTAGCATTCTAATGACAAATTAATTTGTATGCCTGTGGTGATCTTCTTCTTATCAACTGAATTCTAATTTATGCCCATAATTAAATTTTCTCTTTTTTTGCAATATTAGCATAAAGGTAAACTTGCAAAATATTTCTTCCATTAAACAATAAACAGGAAATAGAGCTTCTCAAAGCATTCCCTGTGTTCTTAGAATAACCATATTCACTGATTTATGTTTGTATTTAGTAATTTCCAAAAAAAATGAAACCAATGAAAAAAATCACTTAGGAGATGAATGTTTTATGTTTTTGTCATTAGTATTGCCTGAGCTCTTTAATATAGTTCTAAAGAAAACATAACTTCTCTTAATTTTCACAATAAATTAATCTTCTTAGGCCTTAAACTCCTATTGAATATCTATTGTAGAACATAAAAGACTGAGCATGCTATTCCACTTTCATTTATTCCTCATTAATTTTAACTGATTGGTGCCTCTTGATGCTTATTGGCATAATCAGAGAATTGCTGCAAGTGAAATGCAGTGAATAATCTTTCCGCTGCATTGTCACAGTGACCTATGGTGGTGCTACTCCAGTTTTCACAAAGTATGAAAATACATGCGCACATACATGTGCGTAGTGCCATATGTTTATTAGGTGTACTCAACGCATATTATTCCACATGAGAGTCATAGAGTTATGCAGCACAGAAGCAGACCCTTCGCTCCAACTCGTCTGCACTGACGAGGGCATCTCAATCAGACCTGGTCCCATTTGCCAGCATTTGGCCCATATCCCTCTAAAGTCTTCCTATTCATGTACCCATCCAGATGACTTTTAAATGTCATAATTTTACCCACCTCCACCTCTTCCTCTGGCAGCTTATTCCATATGTGCACCATCTTCTGTGTGAAAAAGTTACCCCTCAGGTCCTTTTCAAATCTTTCCACTCCCACCGTAAACCTATGCCCTCTGGTTTTGGACTCCCCCACCCTAGGAAAAAGATCTTGGCTATTCATCCTATCCATGCCCCTCGTGATTTTATAAACCTCTATAAAGTTACTCCTCAGCCTCCGAAACTTGGGGAAAAATGCCCCAGCCTATTGAGCCTCTCCTTATAACTCAAACCCTCCAAACCCGGCAACATTTTGTAAATCTTTTCTGCGCTGATTCAAGTTTAACGACATCCTTCTGATAGAAGTTCGACCAGAATTCTACACAGTATTCCAAAAGAGGCCTCACCAATGTCCTGTACAACTGCAACATGACAACCCAACTTCTATACTCAATGTTCTGACCAAAGAAAGCAAGTGTGCCAACATACAAGCAACAATTTACTGTGTAACACCAAGTGTTACTTAGATGTGTACTTTGAATTCAGAAGAACTTTGCCATCTGCAGCTCTTCGGCTGGAAATGTGCAGCGCTAAACCAGATGACCTGTTTTGGTGGATTTTGTCAGAAATAATGCAAGTATGGCACTTCTGGTCTCAATGATGCTCTACAAAAGTTGTGGTATCAAATCTAAGTCAAATACAACATCATTTGGTATGTGTAACAATGATGTGGGCAGAACCTTAAAGGGATCTAAATGATATGGACTATGGCAAAATTTGTGGCAAAATCTGGCAATGAGAACAATCTCAACGTAGAGAGCTACTTGTTGCATCTTTTCTGCATTTGCCAAATGGTGAGGCATGTTTCTCATTTACACAGTGTAGAGTCGCCATTTAAAGGAGATCATTGCTTGTTAAACAACTTACCAATACTGTAATGCAATGCAATGGAAAACAGTAGAACAGTGCCTATTTCACTGGAGTAGTAATCCAGAACACCATGCTAATGTTCTGGGGGATAACAAGGTGTAGAACTGGATGAACACAGCAGGCCAAGCAGCATCAGAGGAGCAGGAAGGCTGATGTTTCGGGCCTAGACCCTTCTTCAGAAAATGGATTTTCTGGGGGTATGGATTTGAATGCCGCTATGGCAAATGGTAGAGTTTGAATTCAATAAAGAACTGGAACTAAAGCTGATCTAATGACGACTATGCTGTTTGTTGTAAAAATGCAATTGATTCCCTAAGGTCCTTTAGGGAAGGAAATCTGCCTCCTACCCAACTTGGCCTACGTGTGCCTCCACACTCAAGACTGACTCTTGGACAATAAATGCTGGCCTAGCCAATGAGGTCCAAATGTTATGAATGAATTAAAACAAAACTCACTTCATTAATATCCAACTCCCTAACTTGCAAAACAAGCTAGAAATGGAGAATACTCAACATGGAAGCTAGAGTGAGGACCTGGCAACTTCAGCTCCAAACAGCACCTCAAAACATACACATATTCTTCATCCACAGAAGCTGACACTTGGCATTTGCCAATCCTTCACTTCTCCGATCCACTTGCAGGCCACGTAGAAAAGACAGAGCCGCATTACAGGGTGCATTGGCAATCAGCATTGCAAGGCTATTGCTATGACAGTTTGTGCTCAGGGACCCAGCTAATGGATTGGATCAGGCTGCATTTCAGGACTGCTTGCTTGCTCACTTAGTACCTATCCACATACTCGCAGCATTCCTGTCTAGCCTTGCCATGCCAATTAGAACAGTCAAACACAAGGCAGATTACTTTGCTGGTCAGCAGAGCTCAGTCAAAGAGATGGACACCTTGCTCTGCACAATTTCACACCCACACCATGTGCCAGCAGTTTGTGCAGTAAAATCACAGCATGTGCACAGGTCGCCATGTCTCAAACTCCTGGGAAAATAGTTCTCACTGATGTTCATGGAGGCACTCGTCAGTCAGGGGGATGTGGCACAGTAAATGAAGAGCAGACTCCGATACCATTTCAGGAAATAGCCCAGTTGAGATGTTCTCAGTGAATGGATCACGGTCAGATCCGTGAAGTAATGGCCAGTCTGGGCAGAGGCGGTTGCTGAAGTGGGTGGGGAATGGGGGTGCGTTCGGTGTAGGGATAACCTGTTCAGGGTGATGTACAGACATCAGCCATGGGTCTGGGCCCTTCTTGTATGGGGTTGTCCCATTAAGGAGGAATGTTAAACTATCGGGTTCAATCACAGAAACAAAGAGGAAAAGGATTGGTGGGGAAGGGGGACTAGGGGTGCACGGCCAGGAGAAGGAAGTTTGGAACCTACTCATCAGGATTGTGGTTTTCAGGCTGGGGTGGAAAGGGGTATGACTATTGTGAAGGGGCAAACTGCATTCTTAATGTAGGGGCAGGGGGTCATCCACAGTCAGAGCACCTTGGCTTCAAAGGGGGCAGTGTGTGACCACACCTGGCATGGTTATCCTATCTGTCAGGGGGGTGGAGGTGAGAAGTGGGCAGGTAACAGCACATGTAGGCAGATTGGCAGAGGATCTAGGGAGGTGTGGAAGTCACTGGCCAAAGATTGCGCACTGTCACTTTTCATTGTGCTTGAAATCCAAAATATGGAATGGAAAGGAAAATGGCTCCGAGTTTTTCAGTCAATGAATGAGGGCTCTGCAGAGCCCATCAATTTGATGTCCTTTAAAGTGTTGCCTGTGAAATATTCAATAGAGACACCAGTTTATTACTCGTAAAATGCATATACCCAGGTGCTCTTACTGTACGAGGCAAGCAAAGGGCTGTGATTCAAAAAGCTTTATTAAATGGAAGAAATAACTGCTGCATATATTAATTTAATGTTTCCCAAACTAAACTGACCGCCTGCCAAATACATAAACTACCCGCTCTGGAGGATTTGATTAGGGTGCTGGATTCAATTCACTAGCTCCATCGACAGGTACACTCAGGGTCTTCTTAGTACGAAGGCGGGTCTCATTTTTCTTGTATTTTTATTTCAAAAAATATACTTTATTCATAAAAATCTCTTTGTATATGTACATTGTCACAAAAGCAGTTCAGTCCTGTACAGTTGCGTATCAGGCAAAATAAACAAAACATTGGACTTTGACAGTATCCAAAAAAACCAAAGACCTCTCTTACACATACCATACTATTTTTTACATATATTTGAGGCACTAAGATAGTCCAATAACTGAACAGACCCCCATTTACCTTCAGCAGGAAGACCTCAGAGCGTGGCCTTTCCCCTCTGAGTTTTGGCGGCAGCTGTCCCAAGCTTCAGTGCGTTCCTCAGCACCTAGTCCTAGACCATGGAATGTGCCAGTCTGCAATACTCATTCAGGGTCAACTCCTTGTTCTGGAAGACCACCAAGGTTTGGGCAAACCAAAGAACATCTTTGCCCAACTTGATGGCCCTCCAGGCACAGTTGATGTTTGTCTCGTTGTGCATCCCGGGGAACAGACCGTAGATCACAGAGTGCTGCATCACGGAGCTGCTTGGGATGAACCTCAGCAAAAACCACTGCATCTTCCTCCAGACTTCCCTCGCAAAGATATATTCCAGAAGGAGGTGTGTGACAGTCTCATCCCCATCGCAGCTACTTCAAAGGCAGCGTGCGGTGGCACAGGCTGACTGGGCGTGCATAAAGGATCTCACAAGTAGTGCCCTTCTCATCACCAACTAAGCAATGTCTTGGTGTTTGTTGGAAAGTTCTGGCGATGAAACGTTTTGCTAAATGACTTTCATGGTCTGCTCAGGGAAGCCACTCGACAAGATCCACCCTCTCCTTTTCATGCAGGGTCTTGAGAACGCTACATGCTGAACAACACCTCATTTTCACCTCAGTTCTGAAGGATAGCCATGCAGGACTCACAATGTTAACACTGTTTCTCTCTCCACAGATACTGCCAGACCTGCTGAGCATCTTCAGCATTTTCTGTGGCTGTTTGGGTGCACCATCAGATCTTGATTAATAAGGCAAGGTTTGAAGGCCTCATGGAGAGAAACCCTCCATGAAACTCAACAAAATTGACACTTAGCCAAAATATTGAAAGACTTAGCCCTGACACTGTTGTGTGCTTGTTGGAAATGGTTTGAGGCCCAAAGAATTTTCATGACCCGACTGCTCAAACGTTCAGAACAGTGCGGTAATTGGAAATGGAGAAAAAAACTTTCAGGCCCATCAGGGAACCCTAGTGTTCCACATAAATTAAAGAACAGAGCAGGAAAACAACTGGGGGATAGGCAGTGATAATATCACTAGTCTCAATATCAAAATCTAGTTTAGTCCTTTTGAGGGAAAGGAGGTTCAAATCTCACTGCAGCTTGGTAGAATTTAACCTTTGATCTAGAAGACTTGTCTTCAAATCTCACTTGAGGTGTGTTACAACACATTTGAACAGGTTGATTAACAATATCACGTGGAGGTTCAGCCACTGGAGATGGAACCCACTTCTTGCGGGGCAAAGATTATTAACCTTTCTATTCTCCCCGTGGGAATCCTTTCAAAAGTCTCTGATTAGGCCACTAAATCCTGAGTAGTGATAGGTGGAGTTCATGTGTCATGCACTCATCCCATTGGTGCTTCAAAACTGCATCAGGATCTTACTGATTTCCCAGGACCCCAATTTGTAAGGGCACATGTGGCTGCCATCTGCTTCTCGTTGTTGCCCTGACTGGCATTTCAAGGTGCCACAAGATGGCACAAACCCAGCTATCTGCAGGATTGATGAAACCAATCTAGGAGCAAATTACTGCAGATGCTGGAACCTGTACTGAAAACAACAATTGCTGGAGATCACAGTGAGTCAAACTGCATCCATGGAGAGAGAGCAAGTTAACGTTTCGAATCTAGATGACTCTTCATCAGATCTGAGGTGACGTGTGGAGGGGGCAGCTTTTATGCTATAGTTGTGGAGGGGGTATGAGGATGGTGGAGTGTAAAGTGCTAGCGAAGAAAAGATGTTGATAGTTCAGATTAAGTACTGTGTTACTCCTTTAATTATGTTACAGTCCAAAACCAATCCTGAGGAAGATTAAAATCAGATTCAAACTTTTCTACATTACTTCTAAGTTAATCTAAATGTGGAATCAAAATCATTCATAAAATAAATCTTATGCAAATGTTGTAAATCTCCCTGAATGATGAGGCCCAAAGAATTTTCATGACCCGACTGCTCAAATGTTCAGAACAGTGCGGTAATTGGAAAGGGAGAAAAAAACTTTTAGGTCCATCAGGGAACAGGAATCAATATGATTCTTCCAATGGTATCATAGTCTAAAATAAACTCAGCTTTGTCCAAGATACATTTATCACCAGTATGCTCATAGGTCAATGGCAGGAAGCAATAAAGTTAAGAAGTTTAGGAACAGCAAACTTCGAAAAAAAAAACGGACATTACACAGAGGCCACAAAATTGTTGGCTGTGAATATCTGTGGGATGCTTCTTGTTTTTTCTGCCATAACTTCAATAAAAAAAGCCACATAAATCCCCAAAATGTGGTGCCGTTTTTGCTTCTGCTGTTCACTTCTTGGAGGTTTGCAGTTCTTTAGCCAGTGGTATGGTAGATGAGCAGGAGAAAGAGCTCAATACATCAACATTGTCAATAGATGCATTAACTCCTGGAACAACACATGAACAACATAGATTGAGGTGTTGAAATTAGCCTGCTTCTGAACCAATGGCCCCACACCACATATTTCAATTGGGGGTTACTCGCGCAAAACTGAATCTTTAACTTCATTCAGGGGAGCTCCAGGCACCTAATACTATTATTTAATTGACGCAGTTTAATTTCGGGTCACTTGTCTCAATCACCAACGTGGCCCTTGAAAAGAAGTGGCAGTGAGGGGATGGCTAAATGAATGCTTGAGGACTGCTGCACATACGATGGGCTGAAAGGCCTCTTTTCATGCTGTAAAAGTCCTATGGCCACTTGATGCTAGTTGTAGATCAGCAGTGACCTTGTTAATGCTGTGCTACTGGAAGGACAATCCATTTCAAACTCAGAAAAACGTGCTTACCTTTCTAGTGGCTGCACTAGGCTCAGAAAACCAGACCAATATCTCAAAGAGGTCCTAAAAGAAGTGGTAGGATCTTCATTGAGATCAGAAGTCTGCTTTATGTGATTAACAGGGCTATCTGAAAAATTGTCCAACCCAGTTTAGGGACGATGCATTTCAGACACCCCTAGGAAATAGCACTGTGTAACTTGTTTTTCACCATCATTCTGTATGCAATAAAACAGATGCAACAGGATCCAATATCAATGACAAAATATTCTATAATAGCGTTTAGTGCAGTAAAGTCGCAGTTTCATCAGATTCACTTAAAAGTTTTCCGCCAAACGAAATCCACAAAAGCCATATTCATGAAACAATTAAAATTACTGAATGAATTAAAAGTTCTCAGATTCCTTCATTTCTGACAAGAAAACAGAGTTGTAACTTTAAAAAAATCATTACACTAGCATCCTAACAGCACTTCACCATCCTTGAAAGGAAGAAATGATCCATTCTGTTTTCACAAATGCTGTTTTTGCAAATATACTCGCTGCTATAACCTTGCAGTTGAGTTCTATGTGCAGGAAGTATGAAGGCTTGTAATTGTCTCAATACGTTATTAGCTTGCTGCTTTTGTTTCATTTTTACATTTTTCTCGATCAACTGCTGCATTTTGATCCATGAGCACAAAGTTTGCATGTGTTATAAATGTGACAACTGTGTGATACTAAATAATTTTTAAAAATCACACTGTACACCTAACATGGCTACACATCCAAAGCAGGTGGACTTGGATCAGGCAAAGTTAAAAACTTTTAAACCAAGTGGAAACCACCCACTTCTGGTTTTAATGGCAGTGTGACAGGGGACCAGACAGTCAATTCATTCTGAGGAGGTGGAACATCATTTAAAAATTACATAGAGGCTACTTTTATGCATAGATATTTCCTTCATCAATCTCTTCAGAAATGTTACTACACACACATCGAAAGCCACAGGCGAGGTGCCGGAACACTGGAGGTTGGCTAAAGTGGTGCCACTATTTAAGAAAGATGGTAAGGAAGGCCAGGGGACTGTAAATCAATGAGCCCGACATTGGTGGTGGGCAAGTTATGGAGGGGATCTTAAGGGACAGGATTTATATGTATTTGGAAAGGCAAGGATTGATTATGGATTGTCAACATGGCTTTATGCATGGGACCTCTCGTCTCATTAACTTGATTGAAATTTTTCAAGTAACGAAGAGGATTGATGAGGGCAGAGCGGTGGACGTGACCTATACGGATTTCAGTAAGGCGTTCAACAAAGTTCTCATGGTAGACTGGTTAGCAAGGTTAGATCACACGGAACAGAGGGAGGACTATCCATTTGGATACAGAACTGGCTCAAAGGTAGAAGACAAAGGGTAGTGGTGGAGGGTTGCTTTTCAGATTGGGGGCCTGTGACCAGCCGTGTGCCACAAGGATTGGTGCTGGGTCCACAGCTTTTTGTCATTTACATAAATGATTTGGAGGTGAACACAGGAAGTATGGTTATTAAATTTGCAGATGACACCAAAATTGGAGGTGTAGTGGACAGTGAAGAAGATTATCTCAGAGTACAATAGGATCTTGATCAGATGGGCCAATGGGCCGACGAGTGGCAAATGGAGTTTAATTTAAATAAATGTGAAGTCCTGCATTTTTGGAGCAGCAAATCAGGGCAGGACTTATACACTTAATGGTAAGGTCCTGGGGAATGTTGCTGAACAAAGAGATCTTGGAGTGCAAAGCCAAAGTTCCTTGAAAGTGGAGTCGCAGGTAGATAGGATAGTGAAGAAGGCATTTGGCATGCTTACCTTTATTGGTCAGTGCATTGAGTATAGGAGTTGGAAAGTCATGTTGTAGCTGTACAGGACATTGGTTAGGCCACTTTTGGAATTCTGTGAGCAATTCTGGTCTCCCTGCTATAGGAAAGATGTTGTGAAACTTGAAAGGATTCAGAAAAATTTTACAAGGATTTTGCCAGGATTGGAGTGCTTCAGCTATAGGGTGAGGCTGAATAAACTGGGGCTATTTTCCCTGGAGCGTCAGAGACTGAGGAGTGACTTTATAGAAATTTATAAAATCATGAGGGGCATGGTTAGGGTAAATAGACAAGTTCTTTTCCCTGGGATAGGGGTGACTAAAACTAGGGGGCAAAGGTTTAAGGTGAGAGAGGAAAGATTTAAAAGCAACCTAAGGGGCAACTTTTTCATGCAGAGGGTTGTGCGTGTATGAAATGAGCTGCCAGACGAAGTAGTGGAGCTTGGTACAATTACAATATTTAAAAGGCATCTGGATGGGTAAATGAATAGTATGGGTTTAGAGGAATACGGGCCAAATGCTGGAAAATGGTACTAGATTTATTTAGGATATCTGGTCGTCATGGATGAGTTGGACCAAAAGGTCTGTGTCTGTGCTGTACATTTCTATGACTCTATGACCTCTGGAACAGCTGGAGCTTAAACCCAAACTTCCTGGCCAAGGGGTAGGGACACTAGCACTAGGCTACAAGGGCCCACTTTATTTTTCACAGGTTTTCTATGTCAAGTCATGTCAACTGGACTTCCCTGCTCTTATTAGACTGGATCCATAAGATAAGCTTGTGGCCAAAGCAGAACAGGAGTTCCGACAAGCTTATTCTGTAAACTCTATCTGTCTGATCAGTCTGATCCCCTGTTTTCCCAGCTCCACAATTTCCACGTCAAACTCTCTCAATCATAGCCCTGCATGAGTTCACCAACTCACAACATTATGGGCTCAATTTCACCCTCCCTGTGACCTCTACGTTTCCTCCCGAGCTAATTCTTTGCTATGTGATCATTCACCCAACCCGACCATTAGACGAATGCACTCAGGCTGCCAGTTCTTTCTGCTGCAGAGTTTCCTACACAACAGGCTGTCAGTTTACTTACAGGCTGACTGTCAGGATGGAAGCTTAGAGCAATAATGCACTCTGCAGTTAATACTGTAAGACTTTGGGAGAAACTTCCACTTTAGAGTTTCCCAAACTTTCAATATATTCTACACCAGATTAGCACTTCAGAAAAATATTGTCTTTCTAACTAGTAGAGTCATAGAGTAACACGGCATAGAAACAGACCCTTCGGTCCAACTTCTCTGTGCCAACCAGGCATCACAATCTGACCTTGTCCCATTTCCCAGCATTTGGCCCATATCCCTCTAAACCCTTCCTATTCAAATTTCCATCCAGATACATTTTAAATGTTGTAAATTGTACCAGCCTCCACTACTTCCTCACTCTATACACACACCACCCTTTGCAAGAAAAAGTTACCCCTCAGGTCCTTTTTAGATCTTTCCCCTCTCACCTTAAACCTATGTCCTCTAGTTTTGGACTCACCTACCCTCGAGAAAGACCTTGGCTATTTGCCCTATCCGTGCCCTTCATGATTTTATAAACCTCTATAAGGTCATCCCTCGGCCTCCAACACTCCAGAGAAAATAGCCCCAGCCTATACAGCCTCTCCCTGTAGCTCAAACCCTGTAGTCAGGGCAACATTCTTGTAAATCTTTTCTGCACCCTCTCAATTTTAACAATATTCTTCTTGTAGGAGAATGACCAGAATTCTACGCAGTATTCTAAAAATGGCCTCAAAAATATCCTGTACAGCAGCAACATGACATTTTAAAACATATCACACCATTCATCCAAGATCAATATTTTCTATTCAGGAGCACACAGATGTTGGAAGGATTTATTTTAACGTCCACTAAGACTTTAATAGCAATATATTTAAAAACATGCATTGTACTATTACCACATCTCAAACCCCCGAAGGCAACAGATAACCTTCTAAAAAACAATGTTTTATTCAACTGTTGCATGTCTTAGTCAGTTGGTAGGTTGATTTACAATAGCGTAGATGTGATTTATTCACAAATTAATTTAGGAAGAAACTAGGTCTGTTAAGTCATTGAGAAATGCCATATGAATGATTAATAAACATGGGCTGGAACAGAGAGATTAGCACTAATGACTGAGGACAGATGCTGAAACAGACAAGCTTTCTTTCTTGTTCCTTTTCTGAAACATTTGTTCATTCAAGTGGAATAGCAATTTTACTTCAATCATAACTTATTTACCACACAGAATTAACATTTCAACTAAATACATTTAACCTGGTAAGTCTTTCCAGTGTTCAGGATACAGGATATTGGATGTTTGGTTGAAATGAATGAAATAAAAATAAATTAAATTATCTAGCAAATTTAATCCTTAGTTACGAGATGCTAGCTACACTACAAATACACCAATAAAGAACTTGTTTGTAGTGAAACTGCTGTTCCGCCCATCAGGCTTTATATCTCTGTGTTCCTGTTTCAGAGTTAGAGACAATGCCTAATAATTCTCGTGGATCAGTAAATATCACTAAAATATCTTAATTAATAGTGTAGAAACTAAACTCCATGTTGAGGTTCAGATAATTAGAATCCATTTTTTTGCTTCAGCTTAATGCTGATTTTCACTTCACTGTGTTTGTCGAATGACTGTCAAATATTTAAAGACAGAGCTATTATGCTTTGCTTAGCATTACAGCTGGTTGGGAACATGTAAACATAATAAGTTGTCTAAATGTAATTTTGTGAGTAAAGTAACAAATATAATCACAAAATGGATGGGTTTTTATTGTTTAAAAAACACCACGAAAGCAGTTCTGGTGGTCTAATGGCTACGATTGGACTAGCAATAAAGCTAGTTCTCTGCCTTACATCTACTCAACCTTCTCAAGTGTCAAGCCTCTGTGGATCTTTACAATCAGTTCTGTGTGGAAGGGAGAACTGGGTTTGACAATTCTCTATCTGGGGAATCCAAATTTCATAACATTCATAGAATCCCTACAGTGTGGAAACAGGCACTTTGGCCCAACAAGTCCACACTGACCCTCAGAGCATCCCACCCAGACCCATCCCTATAACCCACTTAATCTACACATCCCTGAACACTACAGGCAATTTAGCTTGACCAATCCACCTAGCCTGCACATCTTTGGACTGTGGGAGGAAACCAGAGCACCCAGAGGAAACGCAAACAGATATGGGGAGAATGTGCAAACTCCACACAGACAGTTGTCTGAGTGTAGAATTGAACCTGGGTCCCTGGTGCTGTGAGGCAGTAGTGCTAACCACTGAGCCACCATAAGGCTTGGATCCTCCCCGGTGGGGAATTGAACCCCAGTCTCCCACGTGACAGGCAGGAATACTAACAACTATACTACTAAGGACCTCTATTTGAGGATCTTTGAAATCTGGTACAGCTCCTGAGCAAAGGCAGCACAGAATCACAATTATTCCAGTGCAGAAGGGGGCCATTCAGCCCACTATTGTCTGTACTAGCTCTCTGAATGAACAATGAACTTAGCGCCATTCTCCCACCTTCTTCCTGGAGCCTCCACATTCTTCCCTTTCAAATAATCATCTAATTCTCTTTTGAGTGCCTTGATAGAACTGCCTCCACCACATATTATTGCAGTGCTTTCCAGACTTCAGCCACTCAATGTGTGAAAAAAGATTTAAACTATGTTTGTTTCTTCTGACAATTGCATTAAATCTATGTCATCTCATTCTTGATCATTTCGGGAATGGGAGCAGGTTTTCCCAATCTATTCTGTGTATACGAGCTACTTTATCGGCAGATGTGGGGACCACCTTGTAAATGCAAGACAGGAAATCAGCCTGGATACCTAAAGATCAAAGGTTTTTTTTTCTTTGGAATGTGATCCTCGTACACTTGGAACTACCAGGGTGAAATGAGAATATTTTTAACAGGTCACCCAAGGTCCTTGGCCCTTGTTTCCCAATGTATTTTGTAGGTCATCTGTCCAAATCTACGTGCAACATTTGAAATGTAGTCCTACTATGTGACTGTATAAAATTATGATAATTTGTTTCAGATCTTGAGGAAAAACAGCCCCAGGATTGACATCAGAACTTAATTAACTTTGTTAATTATAGTTTCACATTAACTGAACACTTTTCAGCAGGAAATGATGTAAATTTTTGCATCAAGAAAATAAAGACCTGAAAATAAGTTTTACATGCTGTTTAGAAGGTCTAATCAAATAGTGACTGAGATAGCAAGCAGGATGGACTGAATCTTTTTTCATATGTTAATATGTTTGGTCAAAGTAGGATGCCAGGAGGTTCCTGTGCAACATATCCCTATGGTGTGAACCAGCTGGGCTGAATGGCCTGCTTCTGTACAATAAATTCAATGTAATTTTTTGTTCCTGAGTGATTTTGAACCTCGTTATACCTAAGAAAATAGATTTCGTCAAACACCAGCCTGAGCAAAACTGTACAAAACCCACAGTGGCTGCTAGAGGCAGTATGATTTAAAAGAGACAATTTTATGAAAGGCTGGACTGGATCAAAATATGCTTGAACTCCATCTCACAATCCCATAAGCAGAGCAGTGCATGTATATTCATTTTAATTAAACTGCAGACCAAAACAAGCCTTTCCATTTGCGAGGCAACCTTTGCTTCCCCTCAGGCCTCATAAAATATCTCACCAAAGTTTTGAATATGGGGAGCAAATCCAAAAATAAGTCAGATTTTCTTTGCTGGAAACAAGTTTAGAGAAACATTTTTATGGAAATTATTTGTTATTTTTCAACTGTTTTGCAGACTATAATGTCATGCATGGTTAAACGCATGAGTCTGCATTTAACAGTCAATGATGGGGATAGGGCAGTACATATGCTCATTTACGCATATCCTCAAACTTTTTACAGGCTTTAGAAATGATATGTATGTTTCTCTGAGCATGTTTGGATAGAAAAGTTAGTGCTCACTTTACTCCATATCAACAGTTAGCACTGATAGCCCCTCTGTTATTGTCAATGTACTAATGTCCAAATTATTCCCTGTGCCACATGCAAGTGAGTACAGAAAAAGAAATAAAAATGAAAGCACAGCTGGAAAGTTGGGACAGCAAGGAGGGTTTTAGATTCTGGGGCTGGTTCTGGGAAAGATGCACCTGAACAGAGCCGTGACTGAGTTTCTTGTACGGCATTTAGCTGATGCTGTTGAAAGATCTTTAAACTAACTTGATAAGGGCATGGGAACCAAGGGGGAACAGTATAAGAGAACACCAGGGTTCACATAATACTTGGAGATACAGCTGGTACCAGCAGAGAGAATAGCAAGTTATTAAATGAAGTCAGAGTAGGGGGAGAAAAAATGAAGTTCAAAAGAGAGTTAATGTGCATGTGTATGAATACACCAGGTTTAGTAGGTAAGGTTGGGGAGTTACAGATGCGGATTGCAATGTGGCAATATTATGTTGTGGCAATAACAGCGACCTGGCTACAGGAAGAACAAATCTGAGCATTATATATTCCTCAGTATAAGTTGCTCAGGAAAGATAGGAAAGGAAGGGAAGGATGAGGGGAAGCAGTATTGGTTAAAGAGTATTTGGAATGCTGGAGAAAGCAGATGTCCCAGAGGATTTGAGAACAGAGTCAATTTGGCCAGAGCTTTGGAATAAAAAAGATACAATTACATTGCTTGTTGCAGTCAATAGACCATCAACTAGAGGAAAGTTAGTAGAGGAACAAATTTGCAAGGAAATTGCAGAGCAGAGCAATGTTAACATTATAGAGTACTTATAACAGGGATCTTCAATATTCAAATATAAATTGGGTTATTAGTATTATAAGGGGAGGCGAAGGGTCAGTGTACCTAGATTGTGTTCAGGAGAATTTCCTGCAGCAGTATGTGTCCAGTCCAACAAGAAATGATGCATTATTGGACCTGGTTCGTGGAAATGAGATGGGCCAAGTGGATCAAGTATCAGTGAGCAAATATTTAGGAGACAGTGGTCATCCATCATAAGGTTCAAGATCGTGGTGAAGAATGATGTGCAACAATCAATTGTGAGAATAATCATTTGGTGGTGAGCTGACTTCAACAAGGCAAGAACAGAGCTGGGCAGGATTGAATGAAACAAGAAGTTGGCAGGAAAAACAGCAACTGAACAATGGGTTACTTTTAAAGAGCTGATAGAGTAGGTAGGAAGAGAGTGTTCCCACTTGTAAAAGGAACAAGGATAAGATAGTACAGATTTAAAGTGACTTGCTGCAAAAGAGATGATGTAAGAAAAAGCCTTTCAGCATGTAATTAGGATATAGAATGCACTGCCTGGAAATTAAGTGGAAGCTGGTTCAATTGAAGCATTAAAAGAGGGCATTGGATGATTATTTGGATAGAAATGGTGTGCAGAGGTATGGAGAAAGGCACTATGTAATAGAACCTGTGTAGGTAAAATGGGCCAATTGGCCTCCTTCTGCACCATAACAATCCTGTGATTCAAAACAAAGCCAGACCATTATGCCATTCAATTTGTACTGTGTGGAGCTCAAATAAGGACAGTCAAATGATGCATTCTGTACATACTGTGACTGATTAAAATGTCATTGATATGATTTCCAAGAGTATGGGATGGACTTGGGAAAAACATCAGAATTAGACAAGTATTGTCATAACCGTTTGTGTGATAAAACAACTGAGTGTGTTGGTTTCTTTCAGTTGGGCTGGTATTTGTGGAGCTGTTTGGCTTTTACATTTATAATTATATAGAAGGCTCATGAGGTGAGGTCATGTTGGCTAGTAGATGGCCAATCTTTGATAATTTTGTCACGTCAAATATAATGTTGCAATAAAGTACAACAGCCAAAGTATTCAATCAAAAATACAGGACGTTAATATCAAGTCCTTTTAAATTTGACACTCATTCCATCTTAGCTACCATAAACTATACCCGCATTTTTGTTTTACCATACTGAGTAGAAAGACATAACAGTGAGAAAAGTGTAAAAGTTATCATTGTAAGACTGTAAAAGATATAATAATGTATGGCAAATTCTTTGGTAGTGAATTACAAGGCAAAGATTTAGTTGTGATTGATTACAGTCTTACACCCACTGACAGATATTTGCTATTCCTTACAATATATGGCTTATATTAGATATTAAAGTAAAATTCCGCCCCCAATTGCTTTTTACCATTTTCCGGGGAGTATACTGAGCTTAGCGAGGCCTGCATAATGAAGGGAAGCGTAATAAAAATGCATGACTTTGGATCTGCAGAATTACAGCATCATATAACTGATATGGTAATAAAACATGCTTTTCTTTTTGCGATTGATTACTAGAAAAGAAGCCACACCATAATTTGATGATTCCAATTGGGAGCAATGATCATACTTTCTGTGATCTTATTCAGAAAACAATTTGGGTCTTAATGCAACAATTTCCTCTTGTAGTTGATCATCAGTAATGAATAACAATGAGCTTCCCAAAAATCTACTTAACTGATTATTGTACACATGTTTCTAATTTGAGGGGATATAAAAAAACACTGTGGAAAGCAAACAGAAAACAGAGCTTCACAGCAGCCATT
Source organism: Rhincodon typus (assembly GCF_021869965.1). Taxonomy (NCBI): domain Eukaryota; kingdom Metazoa; phylum Chordata; class Chondrichthyes; order Orectolobiformes; family Rhincodontidae; genus Rhincodon; species Rhincodon typus. The sequence goes on from NC_063334.1 coordinate 64,188,085, forward strand.
TTACAATGCGACACAGTCATTAATGCTTTGTGTTTGCTTTCATTATTAAGGAACTTCTTGTTAATGTTGCCTACATTTATCTGGTCTTGCTAAGATCAATGTAATTAGAAAACTGCAATATTTATTCAGGATCCAAAGATTAATTTAGTTATTCAGCTCACAGCTGAACAATTTGGTACTTGTTTAGAAATATTAATTCCTTTTCAGTTGACACATATTTTATACCAATATATTTCTCTCAGTTTCTCCTTCTCGCCAAATATAATTTTGATTAGATGGAATTGATTATCAAAAATAAACCATACCAAAGAATATAGTACAGTCAACTTAATGGAAATAATGAAATGTAATTTCTTCATAGTTGTAAAGCATGGTAATTAACATGCACACAAAGAAGTAACTGTGCCAAACGCTGGATAGCAGATGCGATGATATCTATGTAAAAAATTAATAGACAATCTAAATAGAAACACAGTTTAAAAAGGAAGATATGCTCAAGAAACAATGTAACAAAAAGCCTGGGTTAATTGTGCCACACATATCACTTACTTAACGATAAGAAAAGCGAAAATGACAATTTAAAAATCCACTAAAAATCAATGCAACAAAGCAAGTGAAATGGAAAATAGATATTAATTTGAAGGAACAGATGGCATCATGCATCATTAAGGAATATAAATAATTCGGACATTTAAGAAAACAGTGTTGCATGCAGTTAAGAGTTTATTTGATTTTTGGAAAAGATGGAAATTCAAAAGAGACCTTCAACAAATATCAATTATAAGTCTGTTTACTTGTGTGTGCTATGTACTCTGATGTTTGTATTTGTTTACTGAGTTACATTTAAGCTCTCATTTCATCACAGTACTCAGGTTAATGTGTATTAAGGGTGATTCTGTGATGAAGTGCTCCTGGTGTGGATTATTATCTTGTAGATTATTCATATTGAACACATGAACATGGCCAAGATTGCTTTCAGGTGAATGTCAAACGTTTAACAGATCAACGTCCATTTTCCTACAATATCCTCTAAAATTCACTTTTGGAGACTGCATTGTATTTATATTAGTACATGTATTTTTTCTGAAAGTTAACTTATTTCATTATAGAAATAACTACTTATTTCTAACAACAATACATACTAGTTGTACAACATTTTTAACAAATATGAGAAGAGCAGCGAGCAGGAAGCAGCTCAAGAGCTTAGCACCTGGCCAATTGAAAATGCGTCACCAATGTTTGAGCAATTAATATTGTGGATATGCGAAAGGCCAACATTAGTTAAGTCTGGCTACTATGAATAGTTTGGGAGCTTCTCCATGGCTCAATTGTTACAGGCATAGAGATGAGATGATTTCAAGTCTGCGAACCGGTTCTATGCTGAGTCATCTGATCTCAGATTCAAAGACAGAACAGTTTATATCAGTGTCTCTGATAAAGAATGGCCCCTTTGATCAAGTACCAGAGGGCAGCCACTAAACCATAACTCAGAATAACACAATGTCTTAGGGGAAAGTGGAAGGAAATTGGAAAGAAATGAAAAGAAACAAAAATTGTTGTCTCTAACAGCAGAGCAATAACCTGCTGCAAAACGTCCAACAGTGTTGTTAGTCAATTGCTTGCAGTATCAGGATTCCTTTTTAAAAGTCTAAACAGATCCACAGTGTCAATTCTAAGCATGTTTTACAGGTTGAGTTTGAAAGAGAATCCTGATGGTGAGACTATAATGAGCTAAATGATGGAATGGCTTGGATTGAAAGTGTAAGTGCAACCTTTTGTTCCTTCAAATTGTAATTTTCTCCTTATCTACGTTCTTTAGCTCAAATAAATTCGACAACTATGAAATGGCCTCTAATAGATCTAAAATGTTGCCTAATCAAACAGAAAATGAAATATATTGTTGCAAGAATTTCAATCTAAAGAAATGAACCATCTTCTGTCTTCCAGAACTTAATTTTTGTCCGAAATACTAAAAACAATAAAATCCTCTCATCTCTCAAAGCTGTATTAAAAATCTGCTCTGTTCCCCTGATACAGTAATCTTGTACATAATATATTGAGTCTATTAGATATGCTTAGCAGTGCACAGAAATGTCGCATTTTCTGTAGAGGACTGCTCGCTGCAAATATATAAATGCAATATATAAATCATTAGTTCATTTTATGTTTCAAATAATTATGGTTCAAAGAAAGATGCTTGCAATTTGATCCTACAGTTAGATAATTTCAAGAAACAAACTAACACTCTTGTCTCTGCTAGAAAATTGTGAGCTTGTGTTCAGATAAGTGGAAAGATCTGCATATTCAAGTAGGCACATGCAGACTGCATACTCATTCAATTGCCAAAATCAGTCTAACATTTTCTAGTAATATGATGTCCTTGGTGAAGGTTAGTTGAATAATTGTATGTGATTATAGCAGAGCCATAGTACTTTTCATGTCAGTATCAATGAAATGAAGATTGATTCCCTTTAATTAATCATTCGAAAATAACCTCTGTTGGAATCCCTGTGGAGAAGATGTATGTTTCTACATATTTTCTCTAAAGCTTCTTTGATGCGTGCTGTTCCCTGATGAGATAATGTTGTTAAGCACATGTTTGCCTGTCCTAATGCATTGTAACCTGTTCTGTAATTGATTGTTTGTTCCAATCGCCAGACCTTTCCCCTCTCCATTTCCCCCCTGCACACATTAACCATTAAGAACAGGGTCCACAGTCCAGCCTGTTGCAAAAATGGATAAAGTGATGAACGTGATTGTGAGGTTTTGGATTTATCAACGTTTGATAAAGTCATGGTCACAATTCTTAGCTTCATATTTGTATAACAAAGAACAGGTCATTGTAATCTCTTACATCTTTGCTGCATACAATATGTGCCAGTTAAAAAGCAGCCATGGTAATTTCTACTCTGTCACAAATATAAAATTAAAATTGCTTTTCAATAAAAACATGTGGGATAGTTCTTACACAGTATTGACTTCCAATGAATAAAGGAGATTAAAAAAAAACAATAGAAACATGGTACAGTACTTGTTTTCTGAGTGAATTCACTAAGATTGTAATATTGCTTTGTGCCAATGTGCATTAATGTGTCAGCATCCTAGGGGAAAAAAAAACACTGCTGAATTGGATTTCAACATTATATTTGTAACATAATATTTCTCAAACAAAAAATTATGCCATTGCTCTTGAAGCACAGTCACTTATTCATTAATAGTGACACTTTTTCTAAGTAATATACTCATGTGTTCTCATTTCTCTGTAGGAATTTGTTTCACTGGAATAAAATTACCATATTAAACTATACTTCCATTCAAGAAATTAGTCAGATAGTCTGTACGTTACAGTTAGTTAATTTCATACGTTCTGCATTAGAAATTTAGTATCAACTTTGATGTAGATTGTTATAATGTATAAAAAAGTCCTTCTATTTACACAATAACTCCAATGAATTCAGAATGTTCCAAAGTATTTCTCAGTCACTGTTATAATGCAAGAAACATAGCAGACAATATACAGACAGCAAAGTCCCACAAACACCAACAAAATAAATGACCAGATGATCTATTTTTACGTGTTGACTGAGAAGTAAATATTGGGAATATATTGGGAAAACTCCTCTGCTGTTCTTCAAATTATGTCACAGGATCCTGCTTTGTCCACCTGAAGATACATCTGAGTTTAATTTTGAGTGATCCCACCATTAAGACAGCAAGATCTATAAACATAATAAGGGTGAAATCCATTACATGTGATCATCCCTTAGCAGTCTCACGATACCTGAGGGCGCACTGCCAATTATGCAGCACCCCATCATTGCACTGAAATGCCAGCCCAAGGCATTGGATTGGAGCTTGAACCCCATCCTTCTGACTCATTGGCAATCACTGACCTGAAAATGACACTCGAAGTGTAGATTGAGTTTAGAGTCATAAGAGTCATACAGCATGGAAACAATCCCTTCGGTGCAACTTGTCTGTGCTGACCAGACATCCCAATCTGACTTAATCCCATTTGCCAGAATTTGGCCCATATCCCTCTAATCCCTTCATATTCATACACCAATCCAGATGCCTTTTAAATGTTGCAATTGTACCCAACTCCACCACTTCCTCTGGCAGATCGTTCCATACATTCATCACCCTCTGCATGAAAAAGTTATCCCTCAGGTCCCTTCTAAATCTTTCTCCTCTCACCTTAAACTTGCACACTCTAGTTTTGGACTCCCCCACCCTAGAAAAAAGATCTTGTCTATTCATCCTATCCATGCCGCTCATGCTTTTATAAACCTCTATAAAGTCAGCCCTCAGCCTCTGACACTCCAGAGAAAAAGAGCCCCAGCTTATAACTCAAACATATTTGGAGAACAAAAATGGATAAGAAGTTCCATTATCCAGTGTATACCATTCCATGTACTTGTATTAACCTGGCTGAATGGCAAAATGACATTCACTCATAACAATGAACTTTTTGCCTGAAGGCACATGTGACAACTTCCAGCCAGTAATATTACCACAGGGGAAATTGATTTGCTCATTATACACTGAGCATGCAGAGGAAAGTTCTTTTGTTATCCTAATGATATTTTACATGTTGTAAAATCAGATTTTCTACACATGGTTGAAAGCAGTTTATTCTATCCTGTCTTCAAAGCATCCAAGGATGTGAAATCTTACTTTAATGAAAAACAGATGTCAGCTAACTACTTACTAACTAGACCACTTTCTCAGAAATTAAACCTTTCACAGATTCCCACATTTCACTAACAGTTATTAATTATGCAAAGAAAATTGTTCTATTTTCCAGTAAAACGGACCTAACACACCGAGTGATTTTCAAATAGAAATCCAGCGCTCGACCGAAACTGAGTTTCTTGCTCTAGCTCCAATAGAATAGATTTCAGTCATGGTATATAATGGAATAACTTTGTATTGTCTCTGTTTAGTGGATGGGATAACTAATCCTAGTTACTGAAATTGCACAAGGTCCTAGTTCAAATGCTGTGTCTCATGTCGGACTTCTTTTATAAATTGATTGTCGTATTTTGATGAGATTGTTAAATGACAATAACATGTAGGTTTCACCTTTTGATAGATTTATGTTGTCCTCATCATGGTGGGATTGCTGAAAACCTGCAAGTATTTCAGTGAATATATTTTGGGATTCTAGGTGCAGGAGACTCTTAGTTCTGTTGGCAAGATTTAATGTATACACTGTAAGATTGCAGTATTTACGTCATTGACTCACGCAAGCGGTATCAGAACATTAACCAGCCACTTAAGACTGTTTACTTAAGCTTTGTAGTATTTCCTAACCTGGCTCCCGCCTCAGTTGCTGAAACTCTCAGCCAAGCCTGTGTTACCTCTAAATCTGAATGTTTCATTGCTCTCATGGCCAGGCTTCAATTCTCTATAAACCTGAGCTCATCCAAAGATCTGCCCATGTCTTAGGACACATTCACCCTCCATGCTGCCCTTGCTTCTCTAAAGCTGGCTTCTTGAGCGTTGTTGTTCCCAAAGCCCTCATCTCTGGAATTCTCTTCCTAAACTGCTTTGCCTCTCTATGGATGGAAGGTTCTCATTTGTAGTTAAAGTGTCTTGTCAAGGAGGATCCATAGCACTTGCTCGGAGTGGTGTTTCTCATGCAATTATTTATTCTTCGCCTCATTAGTTATATATTTGGGATCTTCGCTCCCCTCATGAAGGAATTGTGTAGCAGGAAGTGCTCACCATCCAACTGCATACCTGCTTCAGGCTATGAATTGGCCCTCACAATCTAGTGCTCTGCTATTGTGGCCCAGAAGAAAGGAAAGCTAACTCCTGGCTTCATGGACAGGCCTGGAGGTGCTGGAGGTAGGGTCATAGAGAACAGGGCCTTCCGTTCTTTTGAGGGCCGCCACCTGACACAACCAAACCGTGCTCCGAAAGAAGCACAAGTTAGTGCAGTGCCTCGAAAGAAGCAGCAGGCTCAGCAGTGCAACAACAAGGTGGATGATTTTCTGCGCTCTGCCATAGTGCCACCACATTCTCTCTACTGCCTACACTCACGAGGCTTCTAACTCTGCCACTGCACATGCCTCTCACCAAGTCTCATGGCCCACATCTTTCACTATTGCGTACATCATTTCCACTCCATGACCTTCACCCAAATCATTCTCCTAAGCCTTCCTGCCTTCTGAGTTTCGTACACACTCACTTCTTGTTCCTGCATCACACTAGCTGATCTTCCAGCATGCATAATCTCTCCCTTTGCCTCATTACAAAAGAATTGACAACAACTACTCCAAGAGGGCCAAGACTGAGGGACATGTGGGGACTGGGGTTAACCACCATGGCAACCCACCCAGTAAGATTCACTGCGTCCTGCTCCACTGCTCTCTCATTAACTCCAGTAAACTGCATTCTTAATCTGCACAAATCCCTCTTATGCAACTAATTCCCTCATTTCCTTTATGTAAGCATGAGTGACACCCAGGGATCTTCCACTAAAAGGCCAGTACCAGAGACACCCAATTCCAACTCCACCTCCACCTCTGAGGAGGAAGGCACTGAACCCTCAGATGATGCACTTTTCAAGCTTTTACCTCCACCAGCTCAAAGAGTTTCACCTCAGTGGTTCTCTATCCAGATTAGACTCAAGAGTACAATCTAGTGTGCACCATCATTAACACGTCTTCATAACTGGTTGAGGAAGAAATGCCCCAGACTAAAAGTCTTGACCATTAATGAATTTATAGACCAGTGAAGGAGCAGCTGGTAGGTTTGTCAGACGCGCTTGGGAAACTGGAATGACAAACAGAGGAATCCATAATGTTATTGGCACTACGCTAGCTCTCGCATGTGGCTGTGTCAATGGAGAAGTTGGCTACTGAAACGGAGAGCCAAGGACAGCCCACTCAGTGTCCTGTGGATATCCACAAGGACCTGCACTCCATCATTCTCACCATAGGTGCGCATGATGATTAACGAATCTCAGTCTAACTCTTGGTAGCCCTGCCTGTCAGGGTCATCGGGTGGAGCCAGCTAACAACTATAGGATGGAGTGGTCACACACACAGAGCCACTGGTAGTTTCTTCTCAGGGCTATACAGATGCCTGGCCCCTCCACTGTCACACCCTGTCCGTTCTGACAACATTTGCAGAAGTTCAAACTGAAGAGGATATACCTGAATCTAGGAAGGTGACTGTCAGTATCCTGCACCCATTGGCCATAAGGCACTTGTACAGATGTCCAAGTCTTCCAGCCTAGAAGGCTCAGCCACAGAGCAGGGCCCCTCCACCCCAGCTGCAGACTTTGGGACTGCCGTTCTGAGATCGGGCCACTGGACCTGTAACATTAACTCTGATTTTTTCTTCATGATCATAAATAACCTTGCACTTTGTAAGTATAGATCACTTACACTCTTAACTGTCTATTCTGATGTCTTCATGAATGTTAGATCAGGTTAAGTTACACACATTAGGGATGAGCAACCTCTTCAGACATTCCGAAGGTGAAGGAAATTATAATGGCCAAGTTGTGTTCATATCTCACAAGGACGGACTGCAGATAGCACCAGATGACAGAGATCCTTGAACCAGGATGACTGTAGCCAAGGCATTGCACTTTAGTATGGACAATGCTGAAACTAAACACAATGTGCAGTGACTGTGCTGGGGTATGGCCTGCACAAATCCTTCCACTGACACCCAGCTTGTGAACGATGAGAGCAGAGACTCAGTGATGATTTCACACATCTCTGGAGGGAAAGGTTCATTCTATGTACGCACTTTTCAAGAGAGTACCCTGTCATTCAAAGTCAGAAGTCATACCACATCAGATTATAGTCCAACAGGTTTTTTTCACAACACTAGCTTTTGGAGCGTTGTGATTTCAAATAAACCTGTTGGACTATAACCTGGTGTCGTATGACTTCTAATTTTTTCCACCCCAGTCCAACACCGGCATCTCCACAGCATGCCTGTCATTCAAAGCTGAGAGAAAGCATTTGGCAGTTCATATCCCCACTCTCCCTCATGATCTACTGCGTAAAGCTTCTCAAAGTGATGCCTCTCACAGGCTAAATGCTGTCCTAAGAGATGGCCAAGCATTTGAGGGTGACTTACTGTCTGTGCACACTCTGAAAGACTTAAGACTGGTGGTGATGGAAGGGGCAAAAGAAAGGTCCTCAGGATTTTACTCACACTGCTACCTATCATTCACTGTGTTACACTCAGATATGAAATGCTGACTGAAGCTTTAAGACCTACCTAATCTCAGCACTGCGCAATACACTGTACTGTCTCATTTAGAGTCATAGAGTCATAGAGCTGTACAGCATAGAAACAGACCCTTTGAACCAACTTGTCCATGCCGACAAGATATCCTAAATTAATCTAGTCCCATTTGCCAGCATTTGGTCCATATCCCTCTAAACCTTTCCTATTCATATAGACATCCAGATGCCTTTTAAATGTTGTAAATTGTACCAGCCTCCACTACTTCCTCATTCTATACACACACCACCCTCTGTGTGAAAAAGTTGCCCCACAGTTCCCTTTTAAATCTTTCTCCTCTCAACTTAAATCTATGTCCTCTAGTTTTGGACTCCCCTATCCTGGGGAAAAGACCTTGGCTACTCACCCTATCCATGTCCCTCATGATTTTATAAATGACTATAAGGTCAACCCTCAGCCTCCATCGCTCCAGGGAAAATAGCCCCAGTCTATTCAGCCTCTCCCTTTAGCTCAAATCCTCCAACCCTGGCAACATTCTGGTGAATCTTTTCTGAACCCTTTCAAGTTTAACAACTTCCTTTCTATAGGAGGGAGACCAGAATTGCATGCTGTATTCCAAAAGTGGCCTAACCAATATCCTGATCGATACAGTGTGGAGCAAGAAGAACACAGCAGGTCAGGCAGCATCAGAGAATCAGGAAAGTCAATGTTTTGGGCCGGGACCCTTCATCAGGACTCCTTTGGAACCTGCATAGAATAAAAAACAGTTGAGGTCCTTTGCAGATCTGGGAAAGAGGCTCTGAGCTGGGGAAGGGCTGACTGTAGTGAGAGAAGATATTGGCGCATGGCTGTGAGCATAGAGCTGAGGATCCGAAGAGAAAACCATTTCTGGAGGCTCTGGAGATACTGTAGATAATGGTTGTCATGGCTTGGTCCAAATTGGGATGGTTCGAATATTGTTTGGAGTCCATGGGGGAAGGGCAGTGTGGGCAGGTATTGAGAAAGGTTGTAGTAACAGGTTTGTTTCAGGCAGATGAGATCACCCATGGGGTTGCATTGGGAGAGAGACCCACTGAGATCTTTTCAGAGGGAGGACGACTTCTTCAAGGTGGGCATCTTTGGAAGAGGCTTCGCAGTACGGTTTTCAGCGACTAGGCAATGGCAAGAACTGCAGATGCTGGAAGTCAGAGTCAATACAGGAATGATGAAGTGTCCCAACCCAAAACATCGACTTTCCAGCTCCTCTGATACTGCCTAACCTGTTGCGTTCTTCCAGCTCCACGCTGTATTGACTCTGACTTCCAGCATCTGCAGTTCTTGCTATCTCCTAATCAATGTCCCGTACAACACTACATGACCTCCCAACTCCTTTATTCAGTACACTGACCAATAAGCATACCAAACGCCTTCTTCACTATCCTGTCTACCTGCAACTCCACTTTCATGTTGCTGTTTCATGCTTTCTGTCATGTCCTCCTATTCAATATCCTGATCCTCATCGTCACCTTCATCTTCAGAAAATTTCTGCCAATCCCCCATTTCTTCTGCACACAGGACATCACCCATTCGTTGGCATGAGCAGTGCTATATTTTCATTCTGTGTCAGCCTGAAGGGTTTATAATGGTACTGTCTGCCATATTTGGTTGAGATAGCCCTTATCTTTCAGGAACCACCGTTGTGTGTCCCAATGACCTCAGAAGAAGGCAGAAACGTGTGAGGAGTCAAGGGATCTCCCAGGATTTCTGGTGCACACCTCTTAAATCTGGCACAGATGGTCATGTATAATTTGAGTGGAATGGAACACTTTTCTGTTGACCAACTCTGCAGCTTGTGATAAGTTTTGTCAAAGCAACATGGGTACAGTCAATAGCGCCCTGTACCTGGGAAAGTCAGTGATGGTGATCCGAACATATGTTGCGCAACCAACATTTTCATGAAGCTACAGGGAAGTAAGAGTTCTGCCAGTAAGTTAACATGATAATTGTCCCAAAACAAAAGGCACCTTCCACATCACAAGCCATGTCCTTACATTCTTACAGCAAGTAAGCCGGCTGCAAAGTATTATCTTCCATTGCAGGCTATGGAATGTGCTTATGAATGAAGCTTAGGTGCTGATTTTCTGCACCTTTGTCTGATTCCTTTGCATTATTGTCATAATAAGGAGTCAATTAGTGTGCACTATGTATTGGGCTTTATGGCATGAGGCCATAATCCTTAATGTGAATCCTTGGACAATGAATAACCCCACTCATGAATAACAAACTGAAGCCAGATGGGCACCTTTACTGAGGGTATCCTTTACTGTGGCACCATTACTACAATTAGCAGGAGAGCCTCAACTGACCAAACCCCTCACTCGCCTGACTTTAATCTGGTGTCTCTAAAGTACCTCATGTACCTGTACTCCCCAGACTTGTTGTAATTGACCTGCAGGACCGACTATGGTCCAAACACAGAATGAAAGGGCCTGGATCCCTGAACTTTAGTAGGACCAAGCATCTGACTGATTGTGACATGGACTGGAATCCAACAAACCGCTTGACACACTGTGATGCTACCCTCTGACTGACCATAATCCCCTAACCCCACTATGGACTGCCCCTCTTTGACTTTTACAACTGGCCATTTGCTTGAAACACAAGCAATCTGTTTGCCATGTAAACCACAGGCACATGCTACAGATATGGTGTTGGTGTAGGACAGTGCCAGACACAACAACTTATCTACCCATTTGACTGTTCAATGCTTTCTTACATGACAGCTCCCAGCATCTCTGTCTACAAATGCAAGCCACAGAATCCATAACCGTGCACTGTAGAGCCTTTGTGCTAGGATGCAGTGTTATCCGCAGGTGTACAGGTTAACCGTACAGGTTAGATGGATTGGCCATGCTGAAATTGTCTATAGTGTTCAATGATGTGTAGGCTAGGTGGATTAGCCAGGGGGAATGTGAGGTGATGGGGTAAGGAGCGGGGTGGTATGGTCTTTTGAGGGTTGGTGTGGATTCGATGGGTCAAATGGCCCCCTTCTGCATCGTAGGGGTTCTCTCATTCTATGAAATACACAGAAATAAGGTACTCACTATCAATGGGGAGATTCCTATAGAAAAAAAGTCCCCCCTTAAGCCTCCCTGTCTGTCTTTGAATGAGAATTTGGTCATGTGTTCTAATATCATTTGATAGTGTCCTTGTGAAATTCATTTGGATTATACTTAAGTTACTATATACAGGCAAATTGTTGCTTATTTTACTTTGTAGAAGGATCATCATTGCCTCCTAACTCCATATTACAAAGAAAAATACAGCATAGCTTCAGTGAAATATGGAAATTTAAGGTTTAGGTGTATGTAGTAGGAGCTTTGAAATGAAAGTCTCAGTCAGCCATCTTGTTTTGACCAATAAAGTTTCTACCAGACATGGGTACACTTAAACTCAGTGCCTAGTCATCATGACAACAAGAATGAAATAAACCATAAATTATTAAATCCTTTCTTTCTTAGCAACATGAATATTGGGGTAAGTTTAAAATACAAAATATCACGTTTGGGGTGCATATAAAGAAATTTCGTCAAAAGTTCCCAGAGATAATCAGGCCTTACTGCAGTACAGGATAAAAATGAAATCTTCCTGCTCCCTCCTTACCTGGGCCAAGCACCTAATCAGGACTGCAAATTGCACTGGCACCTGATTTGCCAGGATTTGAACTACAATCAAAGGGAAAACTCCGGCTTCCTCTAAAATCTACCCCAAAAATGATCCCGTATTGCTGAATTTCTATTTCTTAATCCTGAGAAATCTAACTTTACCTCATGCTCAAGATTGTGATTTACTAAGAAATTGCTTTCTCCCAATGAGTATTTCACTTTCTACTTAGTGATCTAGGATTTGCTATTTGAGTTTCTATAACTTGATGGGTGTTTGGCCCTGACTCACAAAATGCCCCATTAACTGCTTCAATTTTCATGTTTCCTTAGTTTTGAAAGTTTTCTATAGAAGCCTTTATTGACATTTGGAATATAATTTAACTACATGCAGTGTGTAAATGCCAAGCTAAACATTCAGCAACAGCTAAGTAATGGCTTCAAAAACATTGACACACCACAGAACACTGACAACTCAATAATAGACATGATTATAACCCTATGACGTGTGAAACATGCAGTTACACAAGGTTGTGGCTTTAGCTTCTTGATACTTCCTAGATAGGGCAAAAAATATAAATATATAAAAGCTGAAGGAGGATTTAGGGGACCTAGGGTCATATTTTGTCCAAAAATGTTGGAAGTTCTGGCCTTTTGGGCATTTTCTAGGATTGTTCTGGAATCTACAATGAATATTGACATTGTATTTTTATCCAAAAAAATCACTGAATTTTATTGAAAACAACACTCTATTACCATTTGAGTAAAAAAAACCCTTTCTTTATATTTTGAATTATTTTAATTTATTCCCTTTCATTCACTTCTCCCTGCCCTCACATCACAACCTTGTAAACCAGATACAGTTTGAATTGTGGCAGGACTTGCACAGAAGGTGCTGAGGGGAGATTGACTCAATCACATTCATATACTTCCACAATTAAGCAACTCTTTAAAACATTTGAGCCTACGTCACATACAGACAACAGTCACACAAAGCATTGTAAAATGTTTTAATTGTGCATGTATACGGGGACCCAAGTATAAAACATCGTTGGCCGGGTACAGAAGTAGAATCAGAAACATATGAAATGGTTACAGCGCTAAAATAAGCTACTTCATTTGTCAGGTCCATTGCAACTCTCAACAAATGTGCTAGTCCCCTCACCTTTTCTCGATCTGTCTGAAAACCTTTTCTCTGTAGAAAACTATATACTGTTATTTTAAAATCTTTGATTGATCTTGTCTTCATCACACTCAGGCTGTGCATTCCAGACCCTCACCAGTCGCTGCATAAAAACAAGTTTTACGAGTTCTTTTGCCAATTGCTTTAAATGAGATAGAATTCATTTCTCCATTCTTCTCTTTATCTATTGTCAAGACCCTTCATAATTTTGACTACCCTCATCAAATCTCTGTCCTATGGAGAAGAGTCCCAGCTGCTTCAATCTATCCACTTTACTGAATTTTTGCTCAGAATTACTCAACTTGAAGCGAAACCAATGTTTTACAGGTTGATCATAACTTATATTATTGAATTTACTCTATGTTCTATTTATAACACCCAGGATCCCTTATAATTTACTGCCTGCTTTCTCAACTCTTAAACGATTTGAAGTCATTTTCCTCATGTACTTTATTTTGAATCGCCTTGCCACATTCACCTGATAAAAAAAATTCTTACACTTATGCGTTTAATTTCATCTACAATTTATCTATTGTCTATCGAATTGATCTATCACTGTCCTCCTCACAATTCACAATATTTCCAAATTTTGTGTCACATTCAACTTGTTAAATTCTGCCATCTACACCTAAATGTACTTAGTTAATTCCAAATTGATGGAGCTACAGTCTCTTTTATTCCCTGAGCTGTAACTTTGCTCCCAAGCCAATTATATGGCATTTTATCAAGTGTCCTCTGGAAGTCCACATACACCACACCAACTCCATGGCCCCTATAAAACCTCTTGCTACCTCATCAAAAAATTAAAACAAGTTATTTAAGCATAATTTGCTCTCAATAATTCCATGTTGTCTTTTTCTATACCATTCAGATTTATTCACGTAACTATTAAACTAGACCTGAATTGCACAAGTGGAGTAACCAATGGCTTTCAAGATAAAAGGGAAAAAACATTTGGAAAATAAACAAACCAAAATTAAGATCTCTTTTGATTTGATTTGGTTTGATTTGATTTATTATTGTCATTTGTACCAAAGTACATTGAAAAAAATTGTTTTGCTTACAGTACAGGCAGATCATACCATATACCATTAATTAATGACCAAAATAATCCTGATGCTTCACTTTTGCAACACAGCAACTGAAGATTGTGACATCTCTCAATTTTCATCCATCTTTAGGCACTACTTTATAATCAACTATGTTATTTTTCCTCTCTGTCACATCTCCTTCCCTAGGGGTCTGTTCGCTCAGTTGGCTGGACAGCTGGTTTGCAATGCAGCGTGATACCTAGATACATGTACTGGCTAAGGTCACCATGAAGGCCCTACCTCCTCAACCTCACTCTCCCTTGCCTGAGGCTTGGTGACCCTTAGGTTAAACTCATCACCTGTTGCCTCTCTCTAATTAAGCAGTACAATAGTGTGTTAAGCAATGCTATTTCCCTTAGTTAAACCACATAGACATAAAAACACCACAAATTAACCAATCTTCACTCTTAAATTTGTGATATTATGAAAAAGATTTGATTAAAAGACTGCTAAAGAATGTATTACAAGCATCTATCATTCATTGTATTTAGTTAAAAATTAGAGTCCTGTTGTAAATACTTTTATATCAGTCAACCAATGTGTGCATGACAAAATGTGCTCTGTATGTCAATCACTTTAAGAAAGGTGGAAGGCTGGATGAACACAGCAGGCCAAGCAGCATCATAGGAGCAGAGATGCTGCTTGGCCTGCTGTGTTCATCCAGCCTTGCACCTTGTTGTCTCGGATTCTCCAGCATCTGCAGTTCCTACTATCTCTGATTCGACTTTAAGAAAGATGACTGTGCGCCTGGCAGAGAGCAGAGAGAAAAAATATCTACAGTGCATTTTAACCACTTCATACCCCTGCCACTGATTTTCAGTGCATTAAATTTAATGGGCTGAAATTCCTGACCTGTATGGCTAATTTCCTGATATTCCCAGAAAGGTAGATATACTAAATATGTATCATACTGTTCCGTTTTGCTGTTATCATCAATCTTTTCTGGAGAATGTTTGAGTGAAACTTTTATATGACTACTTTTACATAAATCTTTTATATGAATACTCAACAAAAACAAAGACAGAATTCTCCTGTCCTCAACACTGACATCTATTTCAAGCCCACCGACTCCCACAGCTACCTGGACTACACCTCCTCTCACCCACCCTCCTGCAAGAATGCGATCCCCTACTCCCAATTCCTCCACCTCTGCCGCATCTGCTCTCAAGATGGGGTGTTCCACTCCAGACACCCCAGATGTCCTCGTATTTCAAGGACCGCAACATCCCCCCTCCCATGATCAAAAATGCCTTGCATTTCCTGCACTTCTGCCCTCAAATCCCCTCCCCCCAACAAAAATAAAGACAGAATCCCCCTTGTCCTCACATCCCACCCCACCAACCTCTGCATCCAACGTATCATTCTCCACCACTTCCGCCACGTACAGTCCGACCCCACAACCAAAGATATATTTCCCTCCCCACCCCATCTGCCTTTCGTATTGACCACTCACTCCATGACTCCCGCGTCCGTTCCACACTCCCCACTAAACCCTACCACCCCGGCACCTTTCCCTGCAACCGTAGGAGGTGCTACGCTACAACTTCCCCCTCACTCCATCCAAGGCCCAAAACAAACCTTTCAGATCAGACAGGGGTTTAACTGTACATCCGCCAACTTGGTCTACTATATCCATTT
This sequence comes from Rhincodon typus, assembly GCF_021869965.1. Taxonomy (NCBI): domain Eukaryota; kingdom Metazoa; phylum Chordata; class Chondrichthyes; order Orectolobiformes; family Rhincodontidae; genus Rhincodon; species Rhincodon typus. The sequence continues at coordinate 64,203,855 of NC_063334.1, forward strand.
CTCCCGATGTGGCCTCCTCTATATCGCTGAGACCAAGCATAGACTCGGGGCCCATTTCGTAGAGCATCTGCACTCTGTACGGAACAAACAACAACACCTTCTGATCGGCAAACATTTTAACTCCACCTCCCACTCCCTGGGTGACATGTCCATCATGGGCCTCCTCCAGCGCCACAATGACACCACACACAAACTGGAAGAGCAATACCTCATATTCCACCTTGGGAACCTACAGCCCAATGGCCTAAATATGGAATTCACCAGCTTCGAAATCTCCCCACTCCCGGCCTCATCCCATATCCAAGCCTCCCGATCATCCCCGCCTCCTTGACCTGACACAACCTGTCCATCTTCTCTCCCACCTATCCACCCCACCCATCCCACTGACCAATTCCCCACCTCTCCCTACCTGCATTCACCTATAACCATCCCATGTGCTTTCCCCAGATCCACCCCTCCTCTCTCCATTTACTTCACAAGTCTCTTCCCCCCCTCCATTTCTGAAGAAGGGTTCCGAACTGAAATATCAGCTTTCCTTTTCCTCTGATGCTGCCTGGCCTGCTGTGTTCCTCCAGCTCCACACTGTGTTATCTTTGACTCCAGCACCAGCAGTTCTTGCTATCTGTGAATACTTTAGCTGGTCCATCTTTTAAATTTAATGCTTGCAGTGAATTTCCCTTAGTTTCTTTTCAAGATGTTTCACTGTTACTCTGGTTACAAATACAGAAAGAGAAAGGTTTTTCATTGGCTGAGGATAATTTGAGGAAAATTCTCAGTTTCCTTTCATCTCAGTTGCTTGCACTGGTCAACACCTGAGCAACTTTTATATAATCAAGAGAATTTCAGACAGCAAATGAAAAGTGCACACTTATCGGAATGGTTATGTCTGTGCTTTATGTGCATACTCTTTGCTTTTTGCACTGTTTTTCATTGGGAGCAATACCCAAGAAAAGGTTGGAAATATGGTCGCAAAACAAACTGATCTGCCTGTTACACGTCTATCCATATGACTGAAAACCTTGCTTCTAGCAAACACTTCGACAAGGTCATTTTAGAAGATGAAGCAACCAGAATGGAACCTTATTAGCAATAGATATCAATTTATTTTAAAAAAACTCATTTCATGATATTTTCTTGGAGTAAGGAACACATCGAGGACTTTTAAAAATGGCAGGCAAGATGTAAATATGTAAGTCACCTCTTCCATTTCCGACAGACCTATTTCTTTTTGCTAGTTGGATAAAGGGGCACGGTATGATTTCTATGGGAGGGATACTGAACTCAGCAGGGTGATTTGACCTTAGTGCTCAGTTCAAACAGTTCCTATTTAGTTGTTACAAAAACTTTGACTCAGTGTGGGAGTTACAGATTTCTGGAATGTATGTAAATGCCCTGTAAGAGTGGATAAGTTTTGTTTAACTTCCATAGTCCACAGTTTTGTTTTAATCTCTTGGTCTTCAAATTATTCAGACAAACTGGCCTGCAGCTATCAATGACTGTTCACAGATTTTGCTGGATTGCTTTGATTGACAGGCCAGCTGATACAGCATTAACCCAGATTATTATGAATTCTTAACTGAGCCTTGAAACCTCAGTTATCTTAGTATGGATTTCTGAGTGCAAAGTTTGTTTAATATTTTAAAGAAGGTAATTAAAGATTTAGGGATATAACAGAACTTTGTTTGTACAAAAACAGAAGTTGCTGGAAAAGCTCAGCACGTGTGGCAGCTTCTGTGAAGAAAAATCAGTTAATGTTTCGGGTCCGGTGACCCTTCCTCAATACTCAGAACTGATTTACAGCATTCACAGTTTGTTCAGTATTTATTTAGAAGCTTGTCTGTATCCAGCTTAACAACTTGAGGAGATTTAAAATCTATGCTTCACTATCAAGTATTTACAATGAGAACTACATTAGATTTTAGAAGTTGACTTATTTCATTTCCACATGGATAATGCGATCTAACCACAATGGATAATGGATGAGTGACTACGGAATGGTCACAGAGGGTATGAATAGCCATGAATGTTGGGTGTCATTAGGAGTTGGCAAGGAGTGTATAAGGGGCCGTGGTAGTGTTTGGGTGTGGGAGACAGGTTGAAGAGAGAGGGGGCAGAAGATAGGCAAGGAAATATGGCCTAAACGCTTCTAAAAAGCTGGGATGAAGAGAACTAAAGAGGCCCTTCTAATCAACCTCTTTGACATTTACCTGCTATGAAGTTCCCTGTGCTTTGCCCAGGATTAGCAAAACAAGCTTCATCCTGCTATGGCCCTCAAATTCCCTCTTCCTCCAAGACTTAAGATGCAGTCTGGAGTAGTTTTCAAGTCAAGGATTTCTGGTCTCAAGCTATCCACCTCAATAGCCAAAACCCAGCCCCCGGCATCGATTCCATGCTGAATGGATCAAACAGAATGAGGTGGGAGTCAATCAAAGTCAGTTCTGTTCATTTAATAGATAAGATAAGTGATAATTCTATAACCTGAAAACCAACCAACTGAATCGCTCAGAGATAGTAGGAACTGCAGATGCTGGATGGTATCAATGTGGATTTCACAAGCTTCAAAATCTCCCCTCCCGCTACCGCATCCCAAAACCAGCCCAGCTTGTCCCCACCTCCCTAACCTGTCCTTCCTCCCACCTATCCCCTCTTCCCACCTCAAGCCGCACCCCCATTTCCTACCTACTAACCTCATCCCGACCCCTTGACCTGTCCGTCCTCCCTGGACTGACCTATCTCCTCCCTACCTCCCCACCTACACTCACCTTTACTGGCTCCATCCCCGCCTCTTTGACTTGTCTGTTTCCTCTCCACCTATCTTCTCCTCTATCCATCTTCTATCCACCTCCCCCTCTTTACCTATTTATTTCAGAGCCCCCTTCCCCTCCCCCATTTCTGATGAAGGGTCTAGGCCCGAAGCGTCAGCCTTCCTGTTCCTATGATGCTGCTTGGCCTGCTGTGTTCATCCAGCTCTACACCTTGTTATCAACTGAATCGCTCATCTAATTTAGAAGCAACCAATCATACATGTACAATGGGCCTATATTACCACATCAAATTACTCAACTTTTTCCAAAATCGTTTAGAGCGATCAAATAGGGGAAAATGATTTCTCATTTCTGACACCGCATTAGAATTTTTAAAATTACAAAAAAAATCATTAAAGCTAACCATGAAATTGTCCAAAACGTTTTCCGTATCTAAGGTATGGATGTGTTATTGGGCAGCTGCACATGGTTGTTTGAGGAATAAGCAAACCCAGAGCTCAAAAGATGAGGTAAGAGATCTGGGTTTTCAGTGCTGATCGTTGCTTCAGCCTGCATCATATTACTGGCATGCAAACTGCTGTACAACATACTACTTTAATAGCTTTTTGGCAAAGGCAGCTGTTCGATAATTTGTTCTCATTGTGTCTCTACAGGTACAACATATGAGACTAATGCTGGGCCTCCCTTTAGAGCCAAACAGTACCTGACCTGGCACATCATTACTACCTCTCACTAAGGCAGCAATTTATCTAACACCCACACACTATTTCCACATTTTTTTTAAATGGTTGTTGATTGCAATTTAATACCCAATTAAAAACGTAATGCAATTACTCATTTTCCTATTTCTATAAACCCTCCTGCCAAAAATAAATAATAAATTACAATAAAATGTTCGAAATAGCAATTTATTTTTCTTATGAAATAGGCTGCCATCAGAATAGTATTTTCAACTGATGTAGTCTTTCTGACTCTTGAAGGAAAAATCTATATCTCATTAAATAGAATGCAGCTCTCCCAGTGACCTCACCAGAGGGGAAAAAAAAAACTCTCAGTGAAGTGAATGTCTTTTTGGTAAAAACCATGCCTAGGTGGAGTGAAAGCAATGAAAGGTTAACACACAGGCCAGAGCTTCATGCATTGACAAGGTGGGCATGTCTTATAACCTAGATAATCTGAAAAAAATCAAACAAACCCTATAACAACATGAAAAAGGCTGAAATATGCACAATTGAAATATGGAATAGCTTGGTGTTTAAAATAGGATGACAATAAATGTTTTTTTAAGTGGAGCAGTATAAGAATAAATGGGCTTCACTTTTTATCTTAGGCAAGATAAGAGCAGGTTTTAGCTCCATCATTTCAAATAACTATTAATGGTAATGGATCTTCCTACAGACAAATACAAACATCTCTGAAGCTGACCATTTGATCAAAACAGGAGAGAAACTGTGATTACACTGTCACCATTTTACAATTTTCATAACACTCAATGACTAATGAGTGATATTAGATTACTTAATTTATTTAACGAAGTATGATTTCCAAAAAATGTTCACCCAATTTCTATTATTAATAGTATAACTTTCTGATCAGTATTGTTTATAATGCTGTGTAATAGAACATTTATTTTCTCTGAAAAATATTTTCTTATAACCAATGCTCTCTGATATTTTACAAGATTATTAAAGGCTTTTATTTGTCATTTACTTTTAATTTTCTTTGGTAAATAATGATCACCACAAGCGGATTAATGACTACTGTAATAATTATCTTAAAGCATGCCATTGAATTATAATATTTTGGAACTATTCAGCTGTCAAGCAATTAAGTGGACTTGAATAATCCCATATAATTGAGCTGCCCACATGATTATTTTTACTACAAATATATCTTTTAATCAGACATCTGTTCACCGTTGTAGATTTGACAAGAGTTATGCGCTCAAACAATTAAATGGCCCTTTCGAGTGCCTAACACATGCTACAGTTCGATAGCTTGACAACAAATGCTGTAATTTGTTCAGCGTTTGTACACGAATGGCAGGTGTCACAACGATAGTGGGCTTTACCTTACATTCACTTCTTCCCTTATTTGCTGCAGCTGGCTTCCCACTGTGAGGGCTGCTGTGATTCTTTTTGACAACTGAGCTTTGGTCTCTTACATCAAGTGGATTGGTGGAATGAGGACTGTGTCTGCCCCTTGTGATCATCAACTCCACATGATTTGGCTACATTGAAAAAATAAACATTCTGATTAAGCTGTGCTGTAAATAGAGCAGCCATAACTGAAACTGAGTTAGTCCCATATATAACGCCCAGAAATGTGACTTAAGGTGGTGTCAATTATTTACTGATACTTTTCCGTTGTTATAACTGCAGGTTTGTAAACAGACTGAAAATTAGTTACTGCTTACGGTTAAAGAATGATCTGTTTCTGCAGTAGTAGTGAAAGAACTAGAAATGCTCTTTCTGTCCCTGGAGTAGGGTAGAGAAAATTCAGTAAGGTTTCAGTTCCTGAGTGGTATCCACCAATCCTTGTTCAATTAGTCTTTGAGTGTACTTATCGTAAATTTGTTTTTTTTTGTCAATCCTTCTGTTAGATCTGTTTTAGCATTTCTGAAGGTTAAAAGGTTCCAAGAACAATTCAGTAGATATTTTTAGATATTTTCAAATCAACCTGTTTAGACACTTTATTGCACACCTCTTCAGTGTTTATTTTTAAGCTTACTAGAGTAGAAAATATTAAGGAAGTATTTTTTGGGGTGGGAGTGAAGGCGGGCGGTATAATTGATCCTGGAGGATACTACAAAATTTGCTCTGGTAAAATTGCAAACACTTTGAACTCCATTCAATTTTCTTTTACATTTAATAAAGATAATTGGGCAGATATAAAGTGAGTTCCTGTTTTGCCAGTGCTCATTTTGAGTTAGTACCCTTTACTCTGTGGCTTCCTATAACTATGAATAAGAATACCAGCATCCAGTTTTGCATTGTTTTAAAGCTTATTTTCTTGTGGTGGTCTGCTGGTTAAGCTGAACCTGTAGATTAATTTCCTTAGTTTATGTATTTATAGATGTCCCTAGCCACATTGGAAGATTAAGCACCCACTTTGTACCTGTAATTTGATCTAAAGTGTAATGTGCTTGAAACTAATGAGATCACTTTCTCCTAAAACTACACCAAAAGTTTCGATATACACAGTACACAGACATTGTTGCAGAACAAACCCTCAGGGAAACCTCTACCAAATTGCAACTGATTGATTGATTGATTTATCGTTGCCACATGTACTAAGATACAATAAAAAGTGTTGTTTTGTGTACTATACAGGTACGTCATACCATACAAAGTGCATCAGGGTAGCAGAATAGAGTGCAGAATACAGTGTTGCAGCTGTAGAGAAGGTACTGAGAGAGAGAGGGATCAGAATTAATATTTGAGAGGTCCATTCAAAAGTCTGATAACAGCGGGGACAAAGCTGTTCTTGAATCTATTCATTTGTGGATTCAAACATTTATATCTTCTGCCTGACAAAAGAAAGAGGAAGAGGGTATGATTGGGGTGGGAAGGTTCTTTGATTATGTTGGTTGCTTTCCTGAGAGAGTGGGAAGTATAGTTGGAATCAGTGGATGGAAGGCTTGTTTGCATTACGGACTGGGCTGTGTTCATAACTCTCTGTGGTTTCTTTCAGTCTTGGAAAAAGCAGTTGCCAAACCACACAGTGATGCATCCAGATAGGTTGTTTTCTATGTTGCATCTATAAAAGTGGTAAGAGTCCTTGTATACATGCCAAATTAGGCTCCAGAGGAAGTAGAGATATTGTTGTGCTTTCTTGATCATTGTGGACAGATTGTTTGTGATCATCACTCCCAAAAACTTGACGCTCTCGACCATCTCCACCGCAGCACCATTGATGCAGACAGGGGCGTGCCCTGCACCCCACTTCCTGAAGTCATGATCAGCTCCTTCATCTTGCTGACATTGATGGAAAGATCATTGTCTTCACACCATGCTGCTAAGCACTCAATATATTTCCTGTATTCTGTCTCTTCATTGATTGAGATCCAACCTACAATGGTGGTGTCATCAACAAACTAGTAAATAGAGCTGGAGCAGAAATTGGCTGGACAGTTGTGAGTTATACTATGCTATGGTTATGCTATGAATATGCTCCTGTTTCTTCTCTTCTAATCAAATTTAAAAATCAGTTGTCTATCCTCCTTCAATCTCCTATGCTTTAAATCATCTTCAATACCTTCTTGTGTGCTTGGTGGTCAAATATGTTCCAAGTGCACATTTGAATCCACCTAATAAGGACATAATCTCATGATAAGTAGGAGCACTATGGAGCATTTGTTATATCAGGCTTACTCTGCTGTTCAACGAGATCATGGATGATCTGATTGTGGCCTTAATGCAGCTCTCCGGTTTGTCCCCATTAACTCCCTGGTTGATGAAAATTTTGTACCTGTCAGCTTTGTATATATTCAATGGTACAGTCTCTACTGCTCTTGTGTTATTCATCCAGAGCCATTGAAATCACAATAGAAAAGATGACAGCATAGACTAACAGGACATTTTGATATATTTTTCACCGTATTCTATTGCTTTGTTTTCTACCAGATGAGCACTGTAAAGCTTGAAACCAAATAACCCTAACCAAGGCTGGTCAATTTACAGGTCAAATTATATCTTTAAAGTACAGTTCCTTTATAATGAATCACTATATTAAAAACACATCTACATTTCAGTACAATACCTAACAGTTCTTTATTCTTTCATGGGATATTGATGTTGCAGCAAGGGCTATACTATATTACCCCTGCCTAATTGCCCTTGAACTTTGAATTACCAAGCCATTGTCAGGGTTAGCACCCCTGCCTCACAGCACCAGGGACCCAGGTTCAATTCCAGCCCCAGGTGACTGTCTGTGTGGAGTTTGCACATTCTCCTCGTGTCTGCGTGGGTTTCCTCCAGGTGCACCGGTTTCCTCCCACAGTCCAAAGATGTGCAGGTTAGGTGGATTGGCTATGGGAAATACAAGATTACAGGGATAGGCTAGGATGGGTAGGTCTGTTTGGGATGCTTTTCTGTGGGTTGGTGTAAACTCGATGGGCCAAATGGCCTGCTTCCACCCAGTAGGGATTCTATGAAAGAGGAGACATAAGGGTCTATGGGAGAATGAGCAGGAACACATTGGAATGGATGAAAATTAGGGGCCATGGAAAAGGCATGGGGATATTAATATGACCTTTTGAACTTAACTTTCAGTCCATTGGCCAGCAGCTCTTTCATCCTAGCAGCACCAGCATTGAGTAATGGACACTGCTAGGACCATAAGAGATCTTTGAAGATGAGGTCCCATGGATACTGGAACTCAAGTAAGTCCAAGGATCTTGGATGGGTTTGCCAGGTGAATATCAGCAAAGGTAGGGAAGATGAATTAGGGGAGTTGAGCTTTCACAGCTAAGTGAGAGGAATATTGAGGGAATAAGTTTGCTAGAAGTTGTTATCTCTTGTGCTTCCAAATTTTTTTCTCATCTGTGCCAACATCTGAGGTCCGTGCACAGTATCAACATCTGGAACCAGTCACTATTGCACTCAGCGTCAGCATGCCAGTCCCTATGTGTGGAATATCAGAGTGGCTACATGGTTGTGCAGCTTGCAACTCAGAGAGAATGTTAGTTATCTCTCTTCCTGCCTACCAGCAGCCTGTGTGCAGTGATACTGGACTGTTCACCTTTGCCCTGCATTCCACAGCTGGGCAATATTGTGGTGGAGGCAGATTGAGGCTTTTAAATGACCATTAATTATCCACTTATCCCCTCAATAGGACTAAAGGCAGATATGCTTACTTGATGTTTTACCCACCTCCTATAATATGGGGGTGGGCAAGTGTGGGCACGGGCGGGACTATGACAGTTTGGCTATTTGCTTTATTTTATGTGCTGACAGTGAGTTGTAAACTTCACCCCATGTGGTCAGTGAAAGTGCCATATGACAAGCAAAGTGTATTTGTAAATTGTGCACTTGGTCCCTGACTAACACAACAGCTTCATTCCAGTTTACAACAGGCATCAAAAGACTGTTGGCTCTTTCTACTTCAACAATCTCAAATTCCATGGGTGTTATCTTGTGCCTGTTGACCTCAACGATCGGTTCCTGGGAGGCAAGGTATTCATGAAATGAGTTGTGCCTCCAGCAGGGTATCTTTCACTGGTATGGACATGCTCAGTTTATCTTTTGTGACGTAAGAAACTAAGGATGTGTAAAATGTGGTCTGTAGGACCCAATGGTGATCTGTGGTGACTTTGCATGATCTGGACTGGTTGCATATTCTAGAAACTTTTGCTGTATCTAAGTATTAGTATTTGGATTTCTAGCTCACATTCTCTGCTCCGTAATTAGTTTTGGTAGTTCTCTAGTTCCTTGCTTTCCATGTATCTCCTCCACTCTCTCTGTCATTGAAGAAGAATGTCTTGTGTTTCAGAAAGTTTAGATGAGTAGTTGCTCAGGAAAGCTGATTGCACCTGTCTTCCGAGCATAAGCAGTGCTGGGTGAGGTATCTCTTTCTCTATTGGCGTTGCATGAAAATGTGGCAAGGTAAGCAATGGTCTTGTTTTATTGCTGAGCACTTATTAATCACTGATTTGACAGTAGGTGTCATATGATTAGCTGGACCACGAGAGCATGGATAGCACTATGGGGTGATGATGTAAGATGGTTCACTCACCACTTTAGTATACATGCCTTGAAATGGTATGCCAGTGAATTGCAGTCCTTTATCAACACTACCTGTCCAGCATACCAAAGAACTGAAAATAGTGGTCACCATGTCAGTGACAGTCATGCTTATTAGTTTGCTAAATTATCAAACAAAGGTAAATTGGAAAAGTAGTCCATCACAAGGATGCAATCTTCCTGACGCATTGTAAATAGATCTACTGATACTTTTATCTAAGGACTAGAAGGAAGATCTCATGTATGTAGATGATCCCTCCACTGCTGGGCTCGATAATTTTGCTATGCCTCACATGCATTCACAAGTCATCTAATATTTTGATTCACCTCTCGCCAATCCGTAGATTCATATGCTAGTCATCTTGTGTATTCAATACCTATGTGCACCTGGTGTAACATGACATGAGATCTTGGTGTAATGTTCTCAGTGTTAGGACTTGTTTACTCTTGATATATCAAGTTCCATCACAGCACGATCAAATGAATGAATTTTCTTGGCAACTTCTTTATTCAGTAATATCCTGACAATATTACTGATCCTCTACAACTCTTGTAATTACTCAGCTTCAGCAGTTGCTGATTGCAACTTCTCACATTGGCCTGGCCAAAGTGTAACAGATCAACATTGAGAAAGTCTTCATCTGATAATCTAGAACATCAAGGAGTAGATCAAGATGAAGATATTGGTCTTTGTGTGAGTTGGGTAATCTGCTCAGTGTGTCAATCATAATCCTGATATAAGACTACTATCTCACTTCAAAGTCATATCCTTCCTTTTTAACTAAATGCTGCAAATGTGGTGGTGTAGTTGTTAACAATTTGTGGCAGATCTATTCTAGTGGTGTGTGATCTGTCTCAATGGTGAATTTCTTGCCAAATAGGCATGTGTAAAACTGCACAATGCCAAAACTAGAGCTAATGTCTTGCACTGTATAATGGAATAGTTGGCTTACATAGATGACAGGATTAATTTTGCAGAGACATCAGTACATTGAGCGCAACGAAAAAGCAAAGAATTATGAAAAGATTATTAATTGCTGAAAGATTAATAAATGTATGAGAAAAAGCAAGAAGAATATAAAAATGGTGAGGTCCATAAATATTTTTAAAAAGAAAAGAATTAACAAAGTGATGTTGTTTCTATAGAAAGTGACGCTGCAAAAGTAAAAATGGAAATAAAGAGATTGCATATGAAATGAACAGGTATTTTGCATCAGTCTTCAATATAGAAGATAAAATAACATTCCGGAAGTAGTTTTAAACAGGATATGGAAGGGAGAGAGGAACTTGGGAAAATTATGATCTCCGGGGAGTACTGAATCAAATATTGGAACTGTAGGATGAAAGTCCTGATGGACTTCATCTTAAGATCTTAAAAGAGAAGACAAATAAGATATTTGATGCATTGGTTTTACTCTTCCAAAAGTCCCCAGCCTTAAAGCAGGTCCCATTGGATTGTAGGATAGCGAATGTAATTCCAATAGTCAAAAAGGGATGGAGACAAAATAGGAAACTATAGAACAGTTAGCTTAACATTCATCATAAAAAAATGTCTACCACTATTAAAAATGCTATGGCAGAGCACATGGATAGGCAAACATAACATCCTGTTGTGAAAAGGGAATAATACTTAACCAGTTTATAGAGCTCTTTGAGGAAGTAACATGAGCAATGGATAAAGGGGAACTGGTGGATGCACTGCACTCAGATTTCCACAAGACATTTAATAAGATACCATATCAAAAGTTATTGTGGAAAGTAAAATGTCATGGTGTATGGGGTCCGCATATTGGCACAGATAGAAGACTGGGTAGCTGACATAAAGCAGAGAGTAGGCATGAATAGGTCTTTTGCATATATACAGATTGCAATGAGTGGTATGCCACAGGGATTGGTGGTGAGGCATCAACTGTTGATTTCATTTCTGAAAATCTAGCCCAAACTTTCAGTTTTACATCAACATGGCAATGTACACAACTAGCAACAATCAAAAAGCCCAGACAAGAAAAAATGCATTTATACAGATTTTCACATCTTCAAGATGTCTCAAAGCAATTTTCGGCTATTTTTGGTTATTTTTGGTTTGTAGAAACTATACAGCAAAAGTCCATAAACAGATCTTGGTGGCATTGGCTCTAAAGTGCCAGATTTCGAAAGAGAGAGCAGTAGAAGTAAAACAATTCAACACCAGAGCATGCACATCATCCAATATGATCATAGCTTATTTTTAGTTCCACTTTGCTGTGCTATCCACACATTCATCTCTGTCTGAAATACACCGAATGGATGAACATCCATAGTCTTCTGGGGTAGGGAATTCCAGGGATCCACAACTCTTTGAGTGTAAAGGTTTAACATCACCTCGGTCATGAATGACTTGCTTCTTATTCTGAGACTGTGACTCCTAGTTCTGGACTCCTAAGTCATGCAAAACATCCTCCAAGCATGTCCCCGTCAATACACTGAAGAATTTTGTATGCTTTCGTGCTATCCCACTTATCCTTCAGATCTCTAGGCAATATAGGCTTGTTCTACTCAATTTCTCCTCAATAGGACAGTCACATTCTAGGAATTGCTTTAGTGAAACTTTGCAGCATTTACTTCAGTGCAACTATATTCTTCTCTAGCTTAGAATGCTAAAACTGTACACAGTACTCAAGAATGCAGTCTCACCAAGGGCCGTACAAGTGCGGTGAGACATCTGCACTCTTAGATTGCAATCCATTTGTAATAAATGCCAATATACTATTTGCCTTCCAAATTGCTTGCTCTGCCTGCATGTTAACCTTTGTGATTCACGAACAAGAGCGTGCAAATCCCTGAAAATATCAACATTTCCTAGTCTCTCATTTCCAGGTATTTTTTCTACAAAAAAAAACTATTTTTCCTTCCAAATTGAACAAATCATAACTCCCCACTTTTATATTCCATCAGTCACTTTGTTGCACACTCACTTAAATATCTCTATTCCTTTTCCCTTTGCACCCTTCTCACAGCTTACTTTCCCATCTAGCTTTGTATAATCAGCAAACATGGATACTGTACACTCAGTCCCTTCATCTAAATTGCTGAAAAATGCTGAATGTTTCATGAAAACAGTTAGTGACTTAAAACAAGTATCTACATATAAATCAGTACACAAACAAAATGTCATCAAGAGATCCAGACAGTTCCCTCACCTACCAAAAGATACTCCATAGGCAAAATAAAAATCAAACATTAATCTTTTGGACAGGGAACTGAAAAGAACTCAGAATTTTCAATTTCTGGTAAATACATTGTTCAATTTCTTAAATGTTATAATAGGAACAATACTTTATAAATTTTTTTGCAAAGTCCTCAGTAATAGAATTACAGGTTCTATTTATAAATTACATGTATAAAATCCTGTACTCAAAGTTCTCTGTTATGTTTGACATTAATTAAGTAATTGCTTGCTCTTTTGAATGGGCATTCTTTTAAATATAAGCAGTCATTTTATGTATTCATATTTCTAGTCCAGAGCTTCAAATCAAAAAGATGTACTTGTAAAATTAAGAAAAGTTCATGCATAGTTTGAACCCAATTAATAAGAAAAAATTCACATTCTTTGTCTTGATCCACTGCTTTTGGTTTCGAAGAACCATAGCATCATAGAATTCTGCAACATGGAAAGAAGCCATTCAGTCCATTTAAATGAATGCCAATTCACTACAAGAGCACTCAAGTCCTATTCCCCTGGCTTTGTTCCATGGTGTTGCAAATTATTTCTACTCAGTTCATTATCCTATTCTGTTTGAAAGTAATGGTTGGATTTGCTTCTATCACACTCTTGGGCAGTACACCAGATGCAAACCATCCTCTCTATAATAAAGGTTCTTTCTGTTTGCCATTGCTTCTTTTGCACATTACTTTAAGTCAGTGTCATTTGCTTCTTGGTCCTTCACCCAATGGGAACAATATCTCCCCATCTACGCTGCTCAGATTCTTCATCATTTTAAACACATCTACCAATCTCCTGTCAACCCTTTCTACCCTAAAGGGAACAGCCCTGGTTCCTGTGATGCTCAGACTGAACACAATACTCCTGTTGAGGCCAAACCAGTGTTTCATAAACGTTCATGGTACCTTCCTTGTTTTTGTACTCTCCCTAATTATAAAGTCTATTTATGGTTTCTTCACTAATCACTTTCTCAACTTGCCCTGCAGCACATTTAAGACTTTAAGAAATAGGAACAGGAACAAAATCTCCAGGTCTCTTTGTTTCTTCACCACCTTCTAACTTGCATACTAATTTTTTGTCTAATGGCAATATAAAAGAATCACTTCACATTTCTCTGCTTTTGATTACTTCTGCTGTGGATCTACTCATTCCACCTTTTGAAACTATCGCCATTCTCCTCACAATTCACAATGCCTCCAAATTTTGTGTCAAGTGGATAATTTGAAATTGTGCTCTGCCTGCACAGGTCTCGGCCAACAGTATAGACCAAGGGAAGTAATAATACCAAGCCCTTTGGAAGGCTCCAACATACTGTCCCATAGTCTGTAAATTAACCATTCACCTACACTGCGTGTGTCCTACCATTCAGCCAACTTATAGTCCATGCTGCCCTTGCCGCTCAGCACCAGAGTCATATTGGATTCCAAACATTAACTCTGTTCCTCTCTTCACAGATGCTTCCTGACCTGCTGATTTTCTGCAGTGTTTCCTGTTTTTATTTCTGCCATTGCTCCTTTGTGGGCTTCCAATTTGTGGATAAGCCTGTTATACAGCACATTAGCAAACATCTTTTGTCACAGTTTGCCTGTTCCTGTAGCCATTTGGTCAAAACCACCATATCCCCATGAGTCTTTTCAGAAGTGGAGATGTGATTTGGCTACATCACGCTGGTCACTTATTCATAGTCTAGCAGGCAAGGCACCAAAGTGCAAGTTAGTCAAGGACATCTACAGCTACCTGCCCTGGTTAATGACACCAACCTGCTTCTCTTACTTGATCTTTGAGATATTTGACTAAAATTCCTATCTGCCCTTCAAAAGATCTGGTGTAGTCAATATGGATTATTTACAATGGATTATTTGGCCATTGTCATGGATGCAAGGAAGCTAATGGAGCTAGGTTGCAAACTCTTGTGCAAGTTGCACATATTCCCACCTTCTCCTCAATTTTGCAGTCAAGGCCCTGGCCACCAAAAATAGTTTCTGGCTATTTTCTTCATTTTGACAAGCCGTAGTGACCTTCATGTAGTTCACTTAATTCACATTTCCTTAGCTGTGGTGGAATGATAATAGAATCCCAACAATGTGAAAGCAGGCCATTCAGCCCATTGGGTCGACACAGACCCTCTGAAGAGAATCCCTCCCAGATCCACCCCCCTACCCTATCCCTGCAACTCTGCATTTCCCATGCCTAATCCACCTGACCTGCACACTATGGCCAATTCACATAACCTGCACATCTTTGGACTGTGAGAGGAAACCAGAGCACCCAGAGGAAGCCCACACAGACATGGAGAGAATGTGCAAACTCTCCACAAACAATCACCTAAGGATGGAATCAAATCTGTCTCCCTGGTGCTGTAATGCAGCAGTGTTAACCACTGAGCCACTGTGCCACCTCTTGCCCCATTTCCCATAGGAGACATCTTGCTTATGTGGATGATTCCAGCTTCCACGTGATGATTGAGTTCAGTTGTAGGGCTGTGATCTTGCTACGAAGTACCATGTCCATAATTTTTGATAGTAGTGGATCATTACTCGTATACTCCTTAACTTTGCCACTCATATGCCAGGCATTGATCATAGAGACATACAGCACAGAAACAAATCCTTCAGTCCAACCAGTCCACACTGAACATAATCACAAACTAAACAAGTCCCATCCGCCTACTCATAGCCCACATCCCTCCAAATCTTTCCAAATCATGTACTTATCCAAGTATCTTTTAAATGTTGTAACTGTGCCCACATCAACCTCTTCCCCAGGAAGTTCATTTCACACGTGAACCACCCTCTGTGTAAAAAACATTTGCCCTCATGTCTTTTTAAATCTCTTTCCTCTCATCTTAAAAATATCCTCCCTTTTCTTGAAATCCCTCATCCCAGGGAAAAGGCACCTAACATTAACCATCATCTCCAATAAAGGACAATCCATCCTCTGCCTATTGACATTCAATGGTGTTGAATCACTGAAAGTCCTACTATCAACATCCTTGGGTTACCATTGGCCAGAAACTCAACTTGACTCACAGCATAAATACAATGGCTACAAAAGCAAGTCAAAGGCTAGAAATACTGCAGTGAGTAACTCACCTCCTGACTCCCCAGATCCTGACAATCTACAAGGCAGTAAGGATTGTGATGGAATACTCCCCATTTGCCTGGATGGGTGCAGCTCCAATAACACTCAAGAAACTTGACACCATCCAAGTCAAGGCAGCCCTTGAGTGCCACCATATCAACAACTATCCATTCCCTCCACCACTGACACTCATTACGCAGTGCCATGTACTATGTACAAGATGCATTGAAGAAACTTGATGTTCCTTCACTGTTACTGGGTTAATATCTTGGAATTACCTTCCTAACAGCATTGTTGGTCTACTTACATAACATGGACTTCAGCAGTTCAAGAAGGCAGCTCATCACCAACTTCTCAAGGGCAACTAAGTGTAGGCATTAAATGCTGGCCTAGCCAGAGGCACCCATGTCCCGTGAGTGAATAAAAAAAAATTGTTGTGTTCTTGCTGTAGTGTGTTCTATTTGTTCAAAGCATAAGATAACAATGTAAGAATTGTTTGAAGTCAACTCATTTGACAAAGGAAACCTAGAGAGCCCATCAGCATTCCCACGTAACTTGAATTGCCAATACTTAATTGTATAAGTGTGAGCTGATAGTAACAATGTCCAGCTCATTTTTTGACAAGGTATCTCTCTATGAGATCTAAATATTGTGACCAGTGTCTGTAGTCTGTTAGCAGGGTAAATTCCTAGCCATAAAAATATTGGTGGAATCATCTTGTGCCAAAAATGATTCCTGTAGCCTTTTTCTCTAACTGTGCATAGTTCATCTATGTTTTGTTTAATGATCTTGATGTAAACATTATTGGCTTCTCTTTACCATTGGATTATATGTGAGAAAGGACTATCCTCACTCCATACGATAGTACACCATATGTTAGTTGCAACAGTGACTTTGGATCAAACTGGGTTAGGTGTTCTGAATTTAATAAAGCCTCTTTGGCTTGTTTAAAAGCTCTTGCACATTCACGTTCCGATTTCCAGTTCTTGTTTTGGCATTGTACAATGGCTTGAGAATGGTTGCAAGATTTGGGACAAACTCTCCATGCCTCAGTTATGCCGTTTACTTTTGACAATGACTTATGTAGTCCTTTAGAACAATAACATGGACTACGTATTCAATGGAAGATTTAAAAATTTACATTTGTCTTTCCTCACTCTTAGACCATAATCTTCAAGTCTCTGCACAATGGCATCTAAATTGTAGAGATGTTCTTTTTGTCTCGCCTTGTGAATAAAATATCATCTCGCTAACACTGGACTCTTTCTAATCCACTCACAATCTGATTCATGGCATGTTGGATAATACAAGTGTAAATGTGATTCAAAATAAAAGTCTCTTCTTGTATCTGAATAGTCCTTTATGTGTTACAATCATTTCTGTGACTCAGAATCCGTATTCATCTAGAAATAGTCTTGATTAAGGTCAATTTTACTGAAAAGCAGACCTCCAGCTAGTTCAGCATTTAGGTCAACGATTAAAGGCAAAAGAAATTGCACAGCACACAGTAACAGATGAATAGTGACCTTAAAATCTCCACAGATGTATACCCTACCATCAGTCTACACCATAGGCACGAACCAATCATTTACATTTATGGGTTAAAGGACTCCCATTTTGACCTATCTCCCTAATTCTGCCTTGATCTCTGGTTGATTGCATTAGGCACTGATCTCACCTTGCAACATTTTGATTGATTCTCATCCTTGATTTCCGATTTGACAGATCTTTTCCATGCTTTTTATAACCCCATTGAAAACAATGACATATTTCTTTAAATTTTGTGATCGAACAGTCTCAGAATCTGACAAGAGATTTACTTCAACCCAGTTGAGTTTGATTTTCTCCAACCACGTTCTTCCCAATAAAGGTAGAAAATTTATTTTGGTAGCGTGTAAGGGCAAATCTTCAGAATGAGCCCATGTAATTGGACATTCACTTTGATGCTACCCTTTAGAGTCACCAATGCACCTACATATGTTGTAAGTATAATTTCTGGGGGTTTCTTTGTGTTCACTCATCTTTGAAGCTCGTTAGTCTCTAGTGTCATCACTCTGTTGAACATGGCTGAACCTTAGGCTCAGCTAACTCTCTGTTCTAAGACTTGTAAAGAATACTGTTCAAGATCACATTTGGGAGGGATAATTCAAATATTGCAGGTGAACTCAAAGCCTTTTTCCAGTCAACACCCTAAAATGGAGACACATTCAGATAGTACTCCCACCATCCTACAAGCCCACAGTTTTTGTTAACTTGACTAGTTGTCCCCATCACATTCAGGATACCAGGCCCATCCCACTTCACACCTTCATGTTCACAACCTCTATCTTCCCCAGATCCTTCCACTTCCCCAGGCCACCAATCACACTCCACCACCCTCCCTTAACAACGACTCACCTTGCTGTTCCAAATCCTACATGTAAGCTACTATTGCACTCCATTGTGTTTTAGAGTCCAACAAGACCACTGACCTTACACACAACTTCACAAAGCTATCTGGTGCATGCCAGCTTTAGTTGAACATGAATTGGGTGCTGCAGGATTGTTCCTCTCAGTCCTTTTTTAGCTAAGGCTCTTACTCCTTCAACTGAAACTCTTGCTTCATTATCTGAACTTCTGGCTCCCTCAACATTTTTATTCTGTTGTTAAGGGTGAGAATTCACTTCCTGTATCTTTGATCTGATTGACATTTTTAGCTGGAACTCTTTCTGTCCTAGTTAATGTCAAATTTTAAATGTTTTGAATGGCCTTCATCAAAAGTTTAACTTAGGGTCCGAGGTAGCTGCAGCAAAGTTGTGAGTTCAGTTCTGCCTTTCAGGATCTGTGGTAGAAGTGGCTCCTCAGAAAACCTGAAATATGACAGCATGTTTCTAAGTGATTGTGAGTGAAAATAAATCATTTTCCACCATGATCAAATGATTGCCTTCATTATTTAAATTTAAGAACACCAATAGTTGTTCTTCATTCACCCTGTCAGAGCTCTATCTTTCTAGAGCAGGGCTACTAAGATTTCCTCATGGAGTGTAATTCCTTATTTGCTGTGAATGTGTAGTAGAACTTCCTGTTTTGGGAGTAACCAGTACCTGCTATTCTCATCACTTGGCTATGCAGCCACTTGTTAGTAGACATTTACTGGGTTTTGAGAGAAGATGAGACTTGTACAAATAAGTGGATCAGCTAAATTCTGTGCTTGCTATGATGCGATATCTACAGCATTTGTCAGCTCCCCTACATTGAAAAAATTTGAATCTCTCTATGACTAATATATGTGTAAGGACATTTAATGGTGGCATGGTGGTTCAGTGGTTATTACTACTGCCTCACAGCACCCGGGTCTTGGGTTGAATTCTAGCCTTGAGTGACTGTGTGGAGTTTGCACATTCTCCCTGTGCCTGCTGAGTGCTCCAGTTTCCTCCCACAGTCCAAAGGTATGCAGGTTAGCTATGGTAAATTTCCCTGTAGTGTCCAGGGATGTGCAGGCTAGGTGTATTAGTCATCGGAGATGTAGTGTAATGGGGATAGCATGGGGTGCTCTTCAATGGACCAAATGGCCTATTTCTGCACTGTAAGGATTCTATGAACGACATTACAGTTTGTCACTTTTGCAATAAAGTAGGGTAGCAAATAATTTTATCAACATTTTTAGTTAATTTAGTCATCAAATAAAAAGCCATCCATTTCCACTTTCAAATTAAAGCCTAGGAGCGCATGCTCAGTGAAACTATCCAACAGCAGTTCACACATTTTATGCAGGAAGTTTTCATAGTGCAGCTTGGGGACGTGTTAACCAGCCCATTTAATGGATTTGGCCTGATCTGTGACAGGTTTTGTTCCATTGATGGCATTTGGTGAATAGAGCTGCAAGTTATCAATAAGGTGCAGTAATTGCTGGAAGTGACTGAACACAATTTTCTGGGTTTTGCACCATTCAGTCTTTTTATTATCAGTCAAACCAGAAGGTATCAGGCAGTAAAAGGTCACTGGGTTATTCCTTGATTTCTCTCTGCTATCTTGAAATATTTCAATGTAGGCCTGCTGCAAATGCATTACAAGGAGTATAAATATCAAAAACTACACATTTTTTGTGAAAATGTATTACAGTTTAATAATAAAAGAAAACAAAGAGGTAAATATTTCATTGTTTATCTCGGCTTACATGAAATAAGCAACTCAAAAGGGACAATAATTCATGAGAGGTGGTGACACAAGTGCATTGTTCAGGCCTTCCATAAGAGTGCAATATAACCTTCATCATCAATTCCTACTCAGTGTCGTCTTCATTCTACACGAATCAGTGCTCAGTTTTGGAAACATTGCGTTGAATGTTATATTATTTTGGCAAAGTCCAAGTTACGTCGAGTTTATTGAACGATTTTTATGCCACGAGGCCTAGCAAGCTCTCCCCGTTTCTTAACAAACTTGATTAATTAACTACCTACCGTTCCCCTATGGCAGCCCCCATGACTGATTCCAGCTGCTCTTCCATGTGTCATTCTCTGAACTGCACACCATTCACTGGATATCTCAGAGTTCACCAGCACTGCTTTCTGCCATGACATTCTTAGACATCTATTGTGCATCCGGGTAAGCACCATCAATCCAGAGCTGTTGTACACAGTTTCTGACATTTGCTCTGGACATGGCAGGCAGAGGGAAATTAGCGCTCTGCTTTTTAGGCAGGATCCTGGAAGTCCTGCGGGCTGGGATGGTACACAGGCAGGATTTCCTCATAGAAGGCAAGGCCATGACAACAGATCATGCCAGTCTGGTCTAAGGATGCCACTGGGGTTAAAGCACTTTCAGCTATATGAGGGAATAGACAGCACTTTAGGAAGACTACCTCTTCCACCAACGTAAGTCCAACCATCTTCTCTCTGATTCTTCACACTCACTAAATCTCTGCTAAAGTACCCACTTCCCACCAAAGCTTATACCCTACTATTCTCGCTATTCTCTGCAACATATCCCTCATTCGTTGACCCCCACCCCAACACCCGCTAGCACTAATCCTGCAAGTTCTCTGCATTGATGACTCACTCTCTTGGGCAACCTCCCTGCCTGCAACTAAATATAAAGTAACAACTGTGCCACTCACTTTCATCTCCCTTTAATATCTCCCTCTCATTCCAGGAGGAAAACAGTCCCCAAAAGGGCAGAAAGAGTCAATACGGATGGTGAGCTGCCTGCCACAGCTCCTGACCCGTTACATAAGAACATAAGGACATAAGAACTAGGAGCAGGAGTAGGCCACCCGGCCCCTGGAACCTGCCCCGCCATTTAATAAGATCATGGCTGATCTTTTTGAGACTCAGCTCCACTTACCCGCCCATTCACCATAACCCTTAATTCAAAAATTTATCTAGCCTTGCCTTAAAAACATTCAGAGAGGTAGCTTCAACAGCTTCACTGGGCAGGGAATTCCACCGATTCACAACCCTTTGGGTGAAGACGTTCCTCCTGACCTCAGTCCTACATCTGCTTCCCTTTATTTTGGGGCTATGCCCCCTAGTCCTGGTTTCACCTGCTAGCGGAAACAACCTCCCTGCCTCCACTTTATCTATTCCCTTCATAATCTTATATGTTTCTATAAGATCTCCCCTCATTCTTCTGAATTCCAATGAGTATAATCCCAGCCTACTCGGTCTGTCCTCATAATCCAACCCTCTCTACTCTGGAATCAACTGAGTGAATCTCCTCTGCACCCCCTCCTGTGCTAGTATATCTCTTCTCAAGTAAGGAGACCAAAACTGCACACAGTACTCCAGGTGTGGCCTCACCAGGACCCTATACAGCTGCAGCATAGCCTCCCTGTTTTTAAACTCCATCCCTCTAGCAATGGCAGACAAAATTCCATTTCCCTTTTTAATTACCTGCTGCACCTGCAATCCTACTTTTAGCAATTCATGCACAAGGACACCCAAGTCCCTCTGCACAGCAGCGTGCTGCAATTTTTTATCATTTAAAACATAGTCCATTTTGCTGTTATTCCTGCCAAAATGGATGACCTCACACTTATCAACATTGTACTCCATCTGCCAGACCTTTGCCCACTCACTTAGACTATCTATATCCTTCTGCAGACTTTCAGTGTCTTCTGCACACTTTGCTCTACCACTCACCTTAGTGTCATCTACAAATTTTGACACACCACACTTAGTCCCCAACTCCAAATCATCTACGTAAATTGTAAACAATTGCGGTCCCAACACTGATCCCTGAGGCACACCACTAGCCACTGACCGCCAACCAGAAAAACACCCATTTACCCCTACTCTTTGCTTTCTACTGGTCAACCAATCCTCTATCCATGCCAATACATTACCTGTAATCCCATGCAACTTTATCTTATGTAGCAGCCTTTGTTGTGGCACCTTGTCAAATGCCTTCTGGAAATCCAGATACACCACATCCACAGGTTCCCCATTGTCCACCATGCAAGTAATGTCATCAAAGAATTCCACCAAATTAGTTAAACATGACCTACCCTTCATGAACCCATGCTGGGCGTTCCCAATGTGACAATTTATATCCAGATGTCTTGCTATTTCTTCCTTAATGATAGATTCAAGCATTTTCCCCGCTACCAAAGTTAAGCTAACTGGCCTATAGTTACCTGCTTTTTGTCTACTTCCTCTTTTAAACAGTGGTGTCACATTGGCTGTTTTCCAATCCGCAGGAGTCACAAGACTCCAGTGAATTTTGGTACGTGGGGAGGGTCCTGACTGACTGCCCCACATGGTTGACTTACTGAGTCCAAACCTCTGGACTGGTATCAGAGACTGCCTTGGACTGATTGAAGGCTCTCCCCTTGACTTGACAGAGTCCAGATCACAATCAAGTCAGGCTACTTTCCTTTGTGCCTGCACTAAACGGTAAGACAAACAGACATAATATGAGCCTTATGTCTCTAGCTGAGGGACAAAGCACAAAAAATGTACAGTACAGCAATGAAAGACAGGAAAGTTGAGCATCCAGGTAGGTTCAGAGTGAGTGAGTGAAGAGCACAGAGATGCAGCCTGATCTAGTCCATGAGCTGGTTGCCTTGTCCCTGAGCACAGTGTATTTTGCAGCAACATAACAATGATATTTGTTGGCACAGCCCAATGTGCAGAATTGATATGCAAAAATGTCTTGTAAGTGGATCAGAGATATGCCATGATGGTTCTGTGAGTTTGGCACGTATTGAATGCCAATGTCTGTGGACAAGGGATGCATCTGGTTGGTGTGCATGGAGCATGCCCAGACATGATGGTGTCCCATATTTAATGTTGAGTTCCTTCGAGAGCAAGCAGTGAGCTGAATCTGCCCGGTACCCATTTGAGAATCTATGTCACATTTCCTTGATGTCTAGCTTGCTTGGTGAGTTTGGTAAGATAGAAAGCTGAATATTAATGAGGAGCATTAGTAATTCATTGTTATTTCGCATGAAATTCACCATAACGCTTGCCAATAGCATAAAAGATTGCACAAGTTGGTCTCAAGCTCAAGATCGGCTTTGCCATACTTCTCATACAATTCTGCCACACACATCGCCATAGCCCATGTCAATTAACAACTCTGTAAGATACTTGCCAAGGATTCTGAAATAAAAGTGTGTGCGTTTTCTTCATAAAGTCTTAGTAATGATGTGTGACAGTGGTAACTTATGCATGTTGTGACATATAGGCAATTGAATAGAGGTTTTGTGATTAGTTTAGAACATTACAAAAAATATCTTAGAAACACAGTTTTCTACTTTATATTGACATAAACAGAGACATGAAACAGTTGAGCAGAATGATCTGCAGAATGATCTGAATAATATCTGCAATTTCGTATTATGTAGACTTTCTACCAAAGGACAATACAGAAAAGTGCTGGAAGAGGTTTACCAACTGTACATGAAATTGTACTCCCAGTTTATACAGACAGCCAACATGAATCATTTGTTTTCAATTTATCAGTAAGATTTTCAAAATTTCATTTATGTGGAAAGTGTATTGCCAATGTGTTGTGAATGATGCCATAAACTCTTACAGAAGCTGTTGGCAGTTTCATCAAATTAGGACACTGTTTTATTCTTTATGCGCCATTTTTATTAATTTTATTTTGTTTTACTCACCTTGTAAATACTACAGCGCAGCTGCTTGGCTGAAAGCTTAATTTGGCCTGTATTTAATTGCAGAGTTGATAATGAAACAACCTACAGAATGGGATTGCCTTTCTCTGAATATCACAGTAAGCAGTCTGTTAACTGCAGAATGGGATTGAGTTAATGAATGTAAAACGGGCACAAGTACATTTAAGATTATCTTGCTGGTTTAAGAAAGATCTTCCAGCATCAATGTCTTTAAAAACCTAATTCATGCCAGCATCTCACTGCCCAAGGAGCATAATGTAGTCACATGCATAAAACTCGACAGATGACTAATAGAGGCTGAAGTAGGAGCCAGAGAAGAAACTTGTAATTTATAAGGACCTGTTCTTCCTGCTTTGGTGTTTAAATATTAAAATGAAAGTGTGTGTTATGTATGTACGTGAAGAAGGAAATCTGAGTTCCATTATTTTTTGTGGATAAGTAGAAGAGCAGCTTTTGTGGTTGCTTGAAACTATTAATGCCTGTAGATAGCGTTCATTTTAACACAAAGAAGGAATAACAATTACATCAAGCTTTCTAAAGCCATGCTGTTTCTCAGTAGTGCACTTGTGCTCTGATTATTCATTCAGCGAATTCTATTCTATATTCTAACACAGCTAATCCTTTCTCGTTGGCTGTACAGTTTTCTGTGGCTGCAGGCAAATTTACTGTCTTTATAAAGCTGGAAAAAGCATTACTTAAACCAGGATGCTCAGAACACAATTAGTTCGCCCCGAAGTTGTTTGTGGACAATATAGTTAGATCAGCACTGCTAAAAATAATAGTCTTACTCAACTGTAATTCCATAGCAAGCCACATTCCTGTCACAGTCACAGAAGTCTGTTAGTAAGATCACAAATAACTGAATCTTTGCTCCATTTTTAACCTTCAATGCTTTCAAATCAACTCTTTCTTTTCCGATTACAATTATGAACAGATTCATAGGTCAACTTAGATGGATGTGTCACTAAGAATTTGTTTCAGGCGAAAGAGAAGAGTTAATTTAGTGATATTTAAAATATTAGTGATCTGGTCCTTATTGAAATTTTTGAAAACTAATAGGAAAGCTCACTTTAGGCCTGCATTACATCATTGAATGTTATTTCATTAGTGGAGCAATTCATGACACGCTTACTGCCAGAATTTAGGAGCTGCTGTGTCATTTAACCAAATACAACACCCAGAAGTCTGAATTGCTTGCGGGTTTGTGCCTGTTCTGAGCAATTTTCGGCCATAACTGGGTGCCCAGCTGTAGCATGTCAGTTGTGGAGGGGTAGGAAATTGCTTAAGGGCTCTTATGGTGTAATGGTAGTGTTGCTGCCTCTGAGCTAGGAGAATCGGATTCAAGTTGCACCTGCTCCAAAAGTATCAGATAACGCATTTGAACACATTAACCAGAAATACATAGGAAATTGCTTGAGGGATTCGTGTGGCGCAGTGGTAATGTCCCAAGCTCTAAGCCAGGAGTCCTGGGTTCGAGTCCCACCTCCTCTAGTGATGTCTAATAACATCTCACAACAGATTGATTAGGAAATTGTTTAGATGGCATTGTGATAGAGTCTGTACCTCTAGACCAGAAGGTCTATATTCAGGTCCCACTGACTCCAGAGGTGTTTCATAACATGCTTCTATATGTTGGTTGAAAATATCTACAAGTTACTTAGGGGTCCTGTGGTATGGGAAGCCTGAGTTCATGTCCCACCTACTCCACAGATGTGTAATAATGTCTCTAAACAGGTTGATTACGAAAATGTATAGAAAATTACTTGACTCACACAGTAAGCTTATTTATATGTTGGCCTTGGGAGGGTAGAGACCAATCCATGTGTAAGAGGATGGTAAGTTCAGCAGCACTTCTGTAAGAATATGATGGTAGCAGCCAGCAGCTCTTCAGGGGAACAAATGCAGCATTCCTGCTCTTGCTGGCTCCACCAACATTCTCCACGTTCCCATGAGTTCTGGATATTTCTTGAGCAAATACCTAAGCTACTCATCAACCAATACAAACAGGCTGTTGATCCAAAGTACCTACTTCCTATTTTATACCTGAATGTTGCAATTGTGCTCTTACAACTGATGTAGGACCCTGATTTACTTATTTAAGCAGACTTATGTCCAATCCTTAAGAATATAAGAATGTAAGAAACATGAGCTAGTGGCCTCTTGAACCTTCTCCATTATTCAATCTGTAGTTGGTTTCAACTCCATTTTTTTGCCTGCATTCCATAATCCCAGGTTCAAAAATTTTTCCATTTCAGCCTAGAAAGTATTCACTCCGCTCTCTGGGATAGAGTTTTACAAATATTCAGGATGGTTTAAGAGAAGAAATTCCTCATCTTTGTCTTACTTGTGTGACTCCTTATCCTGAAACGATGTCCCCTGGCTTTAGATTTCCTCGGGGGATAAATACATATGGTCATGATGCTAATCCACTCACAGGCTTCCTGAAACTTAAATCACTTAGCCTTTGAGATAGGGGTCAAAGCGTCATTTTGTTCCCTGGCATCCTCTTCCTTCGTCTACACATCAGAAGTTACTTGTATGCAGAAATTCCATCTAACAAACTTGTCGCATGCTCAATGTTGCATGCAGTATTGGCTAGGAAAAAATATTTTCATATTTATAATGAGCTGGCCACATGTCCACCCCTTGACTGCTGACCATCAGACAAGCTTCCCAGCTTTCTGTCTGTGCTAAAGACAAAGCAAGACAGAAGTTGTATAAGCCTTTAACTTCTGTCCGAGGAGTCAAAACACAAAAAGATAAGTTCTAAGGAATAATCTTTGAACCTAATCACTGACTGTGCTTTCTCTCCACAGATGCTGCCAGACCTGCTGAGTTTCTTGTTGTTTCAGAAAAAGACAAGTCAAAACAAAGATGATGTGAGCGTTCAGGTAGATGCAAAGTGGGTTAGCGCCAAGACAGTAAGCAAGGAGCTCTGAGATGCATCAGTTCTAATCCAGGAAATGGGTGCCTATCCCTGCATGCAAAGTGTCCTTGCAGCAGCATTACAATGATATATACTGGTGCACTCCAAATGTAGCATTGTAGTGCAGAAGCACCTGTGGATCAGCAATGTGCCATGATGATATCTGAGGCTGGCGCATGTAAAACGCCAAGGTTCATGAGTGTGGAGTGCATGCAGTCGCTGCCCATGGAGTGTGCCCCGGATGCTGATGCTGGGTACCAAGATAGAGATCTGGAGGAGCAGGTGGCCAGCCGGAGTCACCACGTAACCCCTTTGACGTTCATATCAGGAATTCTCAGCATCCAGTTTCTATTTGACATGTGGGAGAATGGGAACATGTATTTAATGAGAGATAGTAGGAACTGCAGATGCTGGAGAATCCGAGACAACAAGGTGCAGGGCTGGATGAACACAGCAGGCCAAGCAGCATCATAGGAGCAGGGAGGCTGACGTTTCGGGCCTAGACCCTTAGTTAATGAGTTGGGAATTAGGTAGTAATGAAAGTGATAATGAGTTATTGTTCCCATTAATGCACTTTTCACTGCTTACTAACACAAATCTCATTTGTTTAGAAAATGGTCTTTTGGCCTCGACATTGAAATGTCCTTGCCAGACAAGTCACCCAACTTTCTTGCTATGCCCCCACATTCTTCAGGAAATTGAAAGATTCTGTCTTTAAATTTATTTTGTAGAGCTTTAGCAAGTATGGAGTCAATGAGAATCAGGGTGAAATTGTTCTACTGATTGACATCATACCTGGCACATAGGAAGATAGTTGTGCTGTTGGAGATCACTCATCTCACCTCCAGGACATCTCTGCAGTGGTTTCTCCATATAATATTCTATATCCAACCTTCCTCAGCTGCTTCATCAATGACCTTCCCTCCAATATAAAGTCAAAAATGAGGATGTTTGCTGATGATTGCACAATGGTCAGTGCCATTCACTTCTCTGCACACACTGAAGCAGTTCTTGTTCAAATGCAACAAGGTCTGGACAATATCCACACTTGGGCTGACAAATGCCAAGTAGCTTTTACACTACAAAACAAGTGCCAGGCAATGAACATTTCCAACAAGAGACAAACTAACCATCACTCGTTGCCAATCGATGGTATTACCATCTCTCAATCTCCTGTGATCAACAGTCTGGGAGTTTCCAATGACCAGAAAGAAGGAGTGTGATGGAAGATTCAATTGCCTGGATGAGTATAGCTCCAAAAACACTCAAGTAGATTGACACCATCCAGGTCAAAGCAACCTGCTTGATTGGCACCACATCTGCAAACAACCACTCTCTCCACCACCAAAGTTCATCAGCAGCAATGTGTACATGATGCATTGAAGAAATTCACAAATGCTTCTTAGACAGCATTTTCCAAATCTACAATCACTTCCGGCTAGAAGAAGAAGAGCAACAAATATGTTGGAACACAACAACTCA
The DNA here is from genome assembly GCF_021869965.1 of Rhincodon typus. NCBI lineage: Eukaryota > Metazoa > Chordata > Chondrichthyes > Orectolobiformes > Rhincodontidae > Rhincodon > Rhincodon typus. The sequence continues at coordinate 64,232,173 of NC_063334.1, forward strand.
CTTGCAGACATGGAACTGTATTGTCGTTCTTCCCAAATCCTGGAACTCCCTCCCTAACGGTATTGTGGATCTCCTACACTCAAATGGACTGCAGTGGTTCAAGAAAGCAGCTCACTACCACCTTCTCAAGGGCAAGTAAGGGGCATGCGATAAATGCTGACCCAGCCAGTGAAGCTGACATTGGATGAATGAATATGTAGAGAAAGATGCTTTTCATGCCTTTTGGGAGAAGTTACATTGGTCCAGATACCCAAGTATGATTTATTACATTGTGAAAAAAAAAGAAAAATCTTTTCTTTTAAATTTTGGTTTTGGCAATGAGGGCTAACATATTTATTGCTGCCATCACTTCAAGAGGCCGCAAAGGATCTTGACATCAGATCAGAGTTGGGATATTAGAAGCAGCCTGAATGGTTGGTGAACTTTTACGTTCTAAAAATATATTTCATTCATGAAATTTGTAAAATGCACTCCTGAAATTCAAATTTGACATCACATGAAGTGCAATACGTTTTGTTTTAAATACAGTGTTAGCTACATTTGATATTGCAAAGTCATGTTTACACTTTATGTTTCAAAGAATCATTGAATCAATACAGCACAGGAGAAGGCCATTCAATCAATTGTGCCTGTGCTGGGATTTCCAAAGAGCAATTTAGGGAGTGCCATCAGTTACCCTCATCCCATTATCCCCACACAATTCATGTTAAGCATTCTGTAGTGCATAATATCCTGAGGGGTTTTGCGCAAACTCATAGACCCTCAACATACTACTGTAAGAGGTCCTTGAGAGAACGATCTTTCTCCATTGAGCCTTTACAGTGGCTGTCTCAAGCATGTTGTCCTTAGAATGTATCAGTCTGCAATGTTCATTCATAGGTTATTTGCTTTATAAAGACCAGCACATTTCTGGCAGACCAGATAGAGTTTTTCACCGAGTTGATGGTCCTCTAGCAGCAATTTGATATTCACCTTGGCATGCATTCCTTGAAACAGCCCACAGAGACCTGAATCTTATGTTACATAGCTGCATTGGATAGATCTCAGCAAAAAAATTGGATTTTTTTCCAGATATTCTTTGAAAAGGTTAAAAGGGCGTGGTATGGTAGCTCAGTGGTTAGCACTGCTGCCTCACAGTGCTAGGGACCTGGGTTCGATTCCAGCCTCGGCCAAATGTCTGTGTGAAGTTTACACATTCTCCCCTTGTTTGCATGGGTTTCCTTTGGGTTCTCCGATTTCCTCCCACGGCCCAAAGATGTGCAGGGTAGGTGAATTGGCCATGCTAAATTGCCCATAGTGCCCAGGGATGTTTAAGTTAGGTGGGTGAGACATGGGAAATGCAGAGGTAGGGGAATGGGTCTGGGTGGGATGCTCTTCGGAGGGCCAGTGTGGACTTATTGGGCCGAATGGCCTGTTTCTGCACTGTAGGGATTCTATGATTCCAGAAGGAGATAGACCACAGTTTCCTCCACATTGCAGCTACCTCAAGGAGAGTCTATGATGGCACCAAGACTCCATGTTTGCAGAAAGGAATTGACAGAGAGAGCCCAATTTGCCAACAGCCAAACCATGTCTTCATGTTTGTTTGAAAGTTCTGACAATTTGACATTTAGTCAAGACACTTTGTCAATTTGCTCAGGGAATCATTAATCAGGCTCCACCATCGCTACATAGTTCAACCTAGTGCAGCATCCTGCATCAACATGACCAAACTGAGCCTTTGCAAAACCAGAGATAGCAAGGTGTAGAGTTGGATGAACACAGCAGGCCAAGCAGCATCAGAGGAGCGGAAGGCTGACGTTTTGGGCTTAGACCCTTCTTCAAAACCAGAGCTAGTTAGCGCATCATCATGTAATGACATTTGGTGTTTACTTATAATGAGTCCATGCTTGCAGGCAATCACATTCCCGAATAGCACAAGCCTATCAGATATCTTCTGGCCAGTTACAGGACAGATCTGATCAGATTAGATCATCAGCTTACCTAACTTAAACATCCCTGGGCACTATGGGCAATTTAGCATGGCCAATTCACCTACCCTGCACATCTTTGTGCCGTGGGAGGAAACCGGAGAACCCAAAGGAAACCCATGCAAACACGGGGAGAATGTGTAAACTGATGATAGGTGCTGATGATCGGTGATGACCTTGAATAAAATTTTGTTATCCATCTTAAGCAGTGAAAATCACTGTCAATTTCAAATTTCTTCACTTTCCCAATCTGCTTGAACTATTACGTTCACTTCTGGTTTCCACATTACAGGAAGGGTGTGGAGGCTTTGGACAGGGTGCAGAAGAGGTTTACTGGGATTCTACCCAGATTAGAGGGCATGAGCTATAAGAAGAGGCTAGAAAAACTTGTGTTGTTTTCTCTGGAGCAGTGGAGACTGAGGGGAGACTTGATAGAAGTCTATAAAATTATGAGATGCATAGATAGGGTTGATGGTCAGAATCTTTTTCCCAGAGTTGAAAATTCTAAAACTAGAAGGCAAGGATTTAAGGTGAGAGGGGGAAAGCTAAAAGGAGATATAAGGGGAAAATTTTTACACAGAGAGTGGTAGGAGTGTGAAATGTGCTGCCAGGTGTAGTGATGGAGGCAGGTGCAATTAGGCTGTTTAAGAGACTTTTAGGTAAGTAAATGAATATGCAAGGAATGGAGGGATGTGGACCAAGGGTAGGCAGAAGGGATTAGATTAATTTGGCATCATGTTCAGCACAACATTGTGGGCCGAATGGCCCATTCTTGTCCTGTATTGTTCTATGTTCTATGTTCTATGTTGTTCGATTAGTTTGATGATATCTTTCCTCACAAATTTTGACATGCTGTTGGCCTGAAGCATGCTTTCATTCCAGGTCTGAAGTCGGAACCTGATCTGAAGCATCGCAGTCTCACAAACTCAAATACAAATCGGCCAATATGGCATCACTTTCTGCGGTTATACTTGTCTCAAAAAATCTGCTGACCTTCGTCACCTTGTCAAGAAACAGCAATCTGTCCACACCTTCTCATGTTATTTCAGAAGGACTGGGAGGTCACATTATCTTGGGTTTCACATTGTTTCACCCAGCATAAAGGGCTGCGCTGAACCATCATCTTTTATGTGCCATCTTCTTCCTTCAGGCTATTGATTGGAGAGTTCCCTCAGTTGATTTTATCAACCAAGAAAATAGTTTTCAATTTTAAGGTAATGTACAATTGTGACACATTTCCTTAACAATTTACACCCTGTACTTATGTGTGAATTGTAGATTGTCCTATGATAAAATACCGCATATTATCACAACTAGTTACCTACCCCCTGTAGCTTTCAGTGGGTAGTTGCACTGTTGTACACTAAAGAAAAGGTTGGTTATTACGTTGTATAGAACTTGAGTGTGCTGGAAAAGATATCTGTTTGAATACTGCATGGTGTTCACCATTAACAGGATGCTGTTGTCAAGACAAAAAGACGTTCTATCTATCACATAAATGAGCAATGTGATATATGAGTTTCAGTGCTGGCGTGATGCCAGATAGGTAGGTTTTTTGTCCCAAAAAGTGGACGATCTTATCAAACAGCATATCCCAGCAAGTTACTGGCCATACTAAAAACTCACAACTCACTGTCGATCATTAGATCTGTTTATCTAAGTGAACAACATTTTCTGGATAATCCTGAGTGATCAAAGAAGTATACTAACAACCAATTAAGGATTGTCAATCTGGCTTCTAGTGTGACACTCTTACTTATACTCAAAATAATGAACAGGATGGTGTTCTTTGCAAGCAGTAAGATCATGCATTGTATGTGTTCCAACTCAACAATCTAAGTGACAACTCTTTGTTAGTTCTTTTGTCAGAGCAATGCCTTGACCAACCAGAGTCAACTTGCCTGGTTTAAAATTTAAAGAAAGCTGTGCATTCTCCATGATGATGTCTGTACAAATCAGAGTCCACTTGTTAACCAATCAGCACTGTCTCCCATACAGCATATTTAGGTTTCTCCTCAGATTAGTATTGATGCAAATTGCCATGAAGAGCACATGATGAAAAGTTTCAACCAGTTGAGTCTTTTCATAGAAATAGCAAACAAATTGCATGCATTGATAGTTTGGAGAGATAATTAACTGTGAACTTCCTAGGTAAAATCTTATGCATGGAATAGTGAATGGTTTGAGTCCAATGTAATATGGGAGTTATCAGTTAGTGTACATGGGAATTAAGCTTTGGGTGAAGAATTAGCAGTAGCAAAATAACTAGGAAATAGCAACTAAGTTAAACACTGTGTGATACTGATGTGGATAGAATTCAGATAATTAGGCAATGAAGTATGGAGCCCTGTAGCCTATTCTGTATCCACTTATAAACTTTTATTAAAAGAGACATGTGCAGCATTTTATACATCTCCAACCAAGAACCACACTTTCAAACCAAGGGAGTAAACAATTAATGCGCACCACATGAATACTATTAAACTTTATTTGATATGCAGTTAATACATGTGACTATCAGTTCACTTGGTTTCATGGCTCATGCATGACTACTACAGCAGCAATGGATAACTGCAGCCAAACAGAGACCACACAAAAGCTGAAAGCATCACTGAGTCAAAATCCTGGAACTCCCTTCAAAACAACACTACCAGTTCCCTAAAGAAGGTAGGTCAGCATCATCTTTTAAAGGTCAATTACTGATGAACAATTGATGCTGACCTACAAAGAAAGATCCAAACTTCCTGAACAAATCAAAACATAGATGATCCCATAATTTTACAGAATCAGATTTGCAAGTCTCCCTGATGAAATATGTTGACCATTGCCTGATGGAATTGTAGCAAAAAGTGTTTATCTGGATATTTTGCAATGAACATGGTCAGAGATATTATGATGCACCTCTGGAGCAGGTGGGACTTGAACCTGATCCTCCTGGCTCACAAGTAAGGACACTGCCATTGCGCCACAAGAGCCCTAAAGGTGTTGTTCTTTTTAAACATCTCCAGAAGGAACAAGTGGTATGGAATAGTCCAATTTCTTGCAGCAATGTGGCTAGCTCCATTCTTCACCGTATTGGGGAAGGTTGAACTCCACCATACACTGGCATTGGTGCCTACATTCTGAGGGCCTATGCACAGTGTGAGGCAACAGATTGTGTAGGTTCATCAGGATATTGGGTACTTTTTCTCCTGCCTCTGTCTAGGGCTACGTACATCATGTTCCTGTGAATATGTCCATTTTCTACTTCCAGACAATATGGCTGGGGTGATCACCATGGGACAAGAGTGAGCAATGGGTCAGATCCACATCACCTGCTTTGACACTGAGGGCACTTCACAATAAACACCCAGATTCTTAGAGATGGAACATCACTTCCACATGATCAGTTTTGTTTCACCATTGCTCCCTAAAGCATTTCGCACACACCCTGGTCCCTCCAACCCAATTGGAGAATCTTCAGGTAATCCGGTCTGAAGGGGTCAAAGAAATCAGTCAGCCCAGTTCACAAAGAATGTGGCTTTCTCTTGCCATGATTTACTTTGGTTCCTGAGGACCATTCTAACTGATTGCTGATGTTCATCAGTCTCCACACAGACATTGAAAATGAGCAAAAATGGTGATGTTTCGGGAGGATGTGACCTGAGAACACCCTCTATATGGGATAGTTACCCCTCTTAAGCCCGGAGAGGGCAGTCCTATTCCAGATTGGATCGGAAAGCTTCCTATTCCCCAACCATTGAATGGAGATGACACTAAAATAACTA
>NC_063334.1:64247909-64249558 GCF_021869965.1 Rhincodon typus
CACACCCCCTCCTCCTGGACACCACCCCAAGGCCTCCTACCCTCCCTCGACCTCTTCATCTCCAACTGCCGTCGAGACATCAATCGCCTCAACCTCTCCACCCCTCTCACCCACTCCAACCTCTCCCCCGCAGAACGTGCAGCCCTCCGCTCCCTCCGCTCCAATCCCAACCTCACCATAAAACCCGCGGACAAGGGAGGTGCAGTTGTAGTATGGCGCACTGACCTCTACATCGCCGAGGCCGGACGCCAACTCTCCGACACCTCCTCCTACCGCCCCCTTGATCATGACCCCACCCCTGAGCACCAAACCATTATCTCGCAAACTATCCACAACCTCATCACCTCAGGTGACCTCCCACCCACGGCCTCCAACCTCATCGTTCCCCAACCTTGCACTGCCCACTTCTATCTCCTTCCCAAAATCCACAAACCTGAATGCCCTGGTCGACCCATTGTCTCCGCCTGCTCCTGCCCCACCGAACTGATCTCCAACTATCTCGACTCCATTTTCTCCCCCTTGGTCCAGGAACTCCCTACCTATGTCCGTGACACCACCCACGCCCTCCACCTCCTCCAGAACTTCCAATTCCCCGGTCCCCAACACCTCATCTTTACCATGGACGTCCAGTCCCTCTACACCTGCATTCCCCATGCAGATGGCCTTAAGGCCCTCCGCTTCTTCTTGTCCCGCAGGCCCGACCAGTCCCCCTCCACTGACACCCTCATCCGCTTAGCCGAACTCGTCCTCACACTCAACAACTTCTCTTTCAATTCCTCCCACTTCCTACAGACAAAGGGGGTAGCCATGGGTACCCGCATGGGCCCAAGCTACGCCTGCCTCTTTGTAGGTTACGTGGAACAATCCCTCTTCCGTACCTACACCGGCCCTAAACCCCACCTCTTCCTCCGTTACATTGATGACTGTATCGGTGCCGCCTCGTGCTCCCACGAGGAGCTCGAACAGTTCATACACTTCACTAACACCTTCCACCCCAACCTTAAATTTACCTGGACCATCTCTAACACCTCTCTCCCCTTCCTGGACCTCTCTGTCTCCATATCGGGCAACCACCTAGAAACCGATATTCATTTCAAGCCCACCGACTCCCACAGCTACCTAGAATACTCCTCCTCCCACCCACCTTCCTGCAAAAATGCTATCCCCTATTCCCAATTCCTTCGCCTCCGCCGCATCTGCTCCCAGGATGAGGCATTCCACTCCCGTACATCTCAGTTGTCCTCGTTTTTCAAGGACCGTAACTTCCCCTCCTCGGTGGTCGAGAACGCCCTCAACCGTGTCTCCCACATCTCCCGCACCTCATCCCTCACACCCCGTCCACGCAATAAAAACCAAAAAAGAATCCCCCTCGTCCTCACGTACCACCCCACCAACCTCCGGATCCAACGCATCATCCTCCGACACTTCCGCCATCTGCAATCCGACCCCACCACCAAAGACATCTTTCCCTCCCCACCTTTATCTGCTTTCCGGAGGGACAACTCTCTCCGTGACTCCCTTGTCCGCTCCACACTCCCCTCCAGCTCCACCACACCCGGCACTTTTCCCTGCAACCGCAGGAAGTGCTACACCTGCCCCCATACCTCCTCCCTCACCCCCATCCCAGGCCCCAAGAAGACTTTCCACAT
>NC_063334.1:64249658-64287490 GCF_021869965.1 Rhincodon typus
ACATCGGGGAAACCAAGCGGAGACTCGGGGACCGCTTTGCAGAACACTTACGCTCGGTTCGCAACAAACAACTGCACCTCCCAGTCGCGAACCATTTCAACTCCCCCTCCCATTCCTCAGACGACATGTCCATCCTGGGCCTCCTGCAGTGCCACAACGATGCCACCCGAAGGTTGCAGGAACAGCAACTCATATTCCGCTTGGGAACCCTGCAGCCCAATGGTATCAATGTGGATTTCACAAGTTTCAAAATCTCCCCTCCCCCCACCGCATCCCAAAACCAGTCCAACTCGTCCCTGCCTCCCTAACCTGTTCTTCCTCCCACCTATCCCCTCCTCCCACCCCAAGCCGCACCTCCATCTCCTACCGACCAACCTCATCCCGCCCCCTTGACCTGTCCGTCCTCCCTGGACTGACCTATCCCCTTCCTAACTCCCTACCTACACTCACCTTTCCTGGCCCCATCCCCGCCTCTTCGACCTGTTTGTTTCCTCTCCACCTATCCTCTCCTCTATCCCTCTTCTATCCGCCTCCCACTCTCTCCCTATTTATTTCAAAACCCCCTTCCCCTCCCCCTTTTCTGATGAAGGGTCTAGGCCCGAAACGTCAGCCTCTCTGCTCCTATGATGCTGCTTGGCCTGCTGTAATAATCTGGGGATCCTGGTTCAAATCTCATCATGGCAGGTAATGGAATTTGCATTAACTTAAAAAAGCCCTGAAATTAAGAGCTGATGATGGTCTTGAATCCATTGCTGATTGTGGCCATGAATCCATTGCTGATTGTCAGGAAAAATCCATCTGTTTCATTAAAGGTATTTCGGGAAGGTAACTGCCATCTTTACCTAGTCTGGTCTACATGTGACTCCAGACTCACATACTCTTACTTGCTGTGTGAGCAATTAGGGATAGGCAATAAATGCAGGCCAAGCTAGCGACGCCCACATCCTGTGACTGACTAAAATGAAAACATGTGCCAGAACCGTATTTTTGGTTTTGAAACTGAAGCAGTACAAAGACATCCACATTGCGGGGAAAATGGATCACTAATCCACTGTCATGACTGCCGAGAGAGGATCACACATATGGATTCTCACTAGACAAGGAAATGGAAACATTCGTGTAGTTATTGGTAATTCATGCAACAACACAGCAACGACAATCAGAGAGATAGGGAGTTAAAGATCCAGAATTGAGCAGCATAAGACTGAGATTGTAAACTGGAAATTGGAGTAATGCCCCTTCAGGGTGAATGTTACTGTGTGAGATGAACTGTACACAACTGAAGGGTGTATTTTCAGAGGCCTTAGACTTGTAGTATTGCAAAAACATTGGCCCAGACCAGTGCTGTAAGCTTGTGAGGGCCATTTGGGGGTGATTGATACGAAGCAAAACTTAAGAACCAAATCATAGTGGCTAGGAATGGAGAAGGATATGAAGCAATTTGTCACAGATGTCATCTTGTCAGCAGAGTCACTGCCCCAGAACTAGTACACAGCACACTGTTAATAGCTGGGCCATGGGAGGATGTAGCAGTTGATTTCTTAGGCCCATTTCCATCAGGAGGGACCATACTAAAGTCAATTGCCTACCACAGCCTTTACTACGAGTGTGCTCTGATAAAGTTTACAACAGCAAAAAAAATGCTTTCTGCACTGACTGGAAATTTTGCAAGACACATCTACCAATCATCCTGCAATCAGGCAATGGGTCACGATTCATTTCAGACTTTTTCAGGTGACATGCCTGTCATGGACATTCCCATTAGATAACACTTAAATATCCGCAGACAGATGAGGATGGCAAACAATTAAATGAATAAGGTTTGGCCCTGTTGAGGACAAAGATTGGAGGGTGGTGTTATGATATATTTCTACAACAGGACAATGAGTGGCTTGGAGGAAAAATTGCAGGTAGTAGTGTTTCAATGTGTCTGCTGCCCTTGTCCTTTTCGATTGAAGTGGTCATGGGCATGGAAGGTGCTGTCGAAGGGGCTTTGTGAATTCTGCAGGTCATTTTGAAGATGGTACACACTGTTACTACTGCAGTGGAGGCAGTGAATGTTAATGGATGTGATACTAATCAAGTGGTCTGCTTTGTCCTGGAGGGTGTCAAGCTTCATTGTGAGAGGTTTCGAGTACAGGAGCAGGGATGTGTTGTTGCAGTTATACAGGGCCTTGGTGAGACCACACCTGGAATATTGTGTGCAGTTTTGGTCTCCTTTTCTGAGGAAGGATGCTCTTGCTCTCGAGGGAGTCCAGCAAACGTTTACCAGGCTGATTCTGGGGATGATGTATGAGGAGAGATTGACTAGGTCGGGATTGTTTTCACTGGAGTTTAGATGAATGAGGGGGAAATTTCATACAGACCTTATACAATTCTAACAGGACTAGACAGGGTAGATGCAGGGAGGATGTTCCTGATGGTGGGTGCATCCAGAACCAGTCTGAGGATTCGGGTTAGACCATTAAAGATGGATATGAGGAGATATTTCTTCACCTAAAGAGTGGTGAGCCTATGGAATTCATTACCACAGGGAGTAGTTGATGTCAAAACATTGAATGTCTTCAAGAAGTAGCTAGATGGGAGAATGGGATCAAAGGTTATGGGGAGAAAGCAGGATTAGGCTATTGAGTTGGATGAACAGCCATGATCATGAAGAATGGTGGAGCAGGCTCAAAGGGCCGAATGGCCTCCTGCTCCTATCTTCTATATTTCTACGTTTCTGTGTTTCTTTGTTTCTTGAGTGTTGTTGGGTTCAAGTAAGTGGGAAGTGTTCGATCACACTCCTGACTTGTGCCTTGCAGATAGTGGATAGGCTTTGAGAGTCAGGTTGCGAGTTAATCACTGCAAGGTTCCTAGTCTCTGGCCTGCTCTTGGAATTATAGAGTCATACAGATGTTCAGCACGGAAACAGACCCTTCAGACCAACTCATCCATGTCGACTAGATATTCTAGATAAATTTAGTCCCAAAAGTGAGCATTTGGCCCATATCCCTCTAAATCCTTCCTATACTCATCCAGATGCCTTTTAAATGTTGTAATTTTACCTGCCTCCACCACTTCCTCTGGCAGCTCATTCTATACACGCACCACCTTCTGCATGAAAAAGTTGGCCCTTAAGTCCCTTTTAAATCTTTCCCCACTCACCTTAAACCTATGCCCTCTAGTTTTGGACTCCCCCACCCTGTGGAGAAGGCCTTGTCTATTTACCCTATCAATACCCCTCATGATTTTATAAATATAAGGTCACCCCTCAGCCTCCGATACTCTAGGGAAAATAGCCCCAGCCTATTCAGCCTCTCCCTATAGCTCAAACCCTCCAAACTTGGCTACATTCTTGTAAATCTTTTCTGAATCCTTTTAAGGTTCACAACATCCTTCCTATAGCTGGGAAACCAGAATTGCACACAGTACTCCACAAGTAGCTTCATCAATTGTCCTGTACAGCCACAACATGACTTCCCAACACCTATACTCAATGCACTGACCAATAAAGGTAAACATACCAAATGCCTTCTTTCCTATCCTATCTACCTGCGACTCTACTTTCAAGGAATTATGAACCTGCACTCCAAGATCGCTTGTTCAGCAACCCTCACCAGGGTCTCACTGTTAAGTGTCTAAGTTCTGCCCTGATTTACCTTTCCAAAATGCAACACCTCTCATTTATCTAAATTAAATTCCATCTGCCACTCCTCGGCTCATTGACCCATCTGAATGAGATCCTGTTGTACTCTGAGGTAACTTCTTCCCTGTCGACTACACCACCAATTTTGGTGTCACCTGCAAACTTACCAACCATAACTCCTATGTTCACCTCCAAATCATTTATATAAATGACGAAAAGTGGTAGAACCTGCATTGATCCTTATGGCACACCACTAATCACAGACCTCCAGTCTGAAAAGCAACCCTACACCGCAATCCTCTGTCTTCTACCTTCAAGCCAGTTCTGTATCCAAGTGGCTAGTTTGTAAGCACAATGTTTATTAGGCTAGTTGTGTTAAGTTTCTCGTCAATGGTAACCTCCAGGATGTTGATCCTTTGGATTCAATGATGGTAATGCCATTGAATGTCAAGTGGCAATGGTTATATTCTGTCTTGGAGGTAGTCATTTCCTGGCAGTAATTTTACTGGCCACTTTTCAGCCCAAGTCTGGATATTCCCAGAGTTTATATCATTTGTATATGGACTACTTCAGTATCTAAGGAGTCTTGAATGGCGCTGAAAATTATGCAATCATCAGTGGATATTTCCACTTCTGACTTTATGATGGAAAGGAGGTCAAAGATGAAGCAGCTGAAGATGCACGGGTCCAGGATGCTACACTGAAGAACTCCTGCTGTATTATCCGGGGATTGGGAAGAATGGTATCTTACAACCACAATTATTCTCCTCTGTGTCAGGTATGACTCTAACCAGAGAAGCCTTTTTCCCTGATTCCCATTGACTCCAGTTTTGCTGGGATTCCTCGATGCCACACTCGGTCGAATGCAGCCTTGATGTCAAGGGCTGTCACTGTCACCTTACCTCTGGAACTCAGCCCTTTTCTCCATGTTTTCGACCAAGATTGGAATGAGGTCAGGAGCTGAGTGTCCCTGGCGAAACCCAAACTGAGAGTCAGTCAGCAGGTCATTGCCAAGTCAATGCTGCTTGATAACACTGTTACAGATTTATTGCTGAGAAGGGAGCAGCGGTTGGAGATGGTGGTGGCAGTGTGCTGGCAGTGACAGAAATGGCGGAAAATGATCTTTCGAATTCAGAGACTGATGAGTTAGAAGGTGAGGAGAAAGGGAATCAATTGCTGATTTGGGGTTGAGTGGCCGCAAGTTGAGGTGGGGTGGGACTGGTGGAAGTGGAGCGGCAGGATGAGTGATGCTAGAAGTGCATGAAATGTATCAGTCATGGTTTGTTAGATTTGTTTGCAAAATCTTTTACAGTATGTTTAATATGGGATGGATTCTGAGCTACATTCAGCAAGCAGGAAAATCCTAAGTATGTCTTTATCGTGATAGGGGAGGGATGTCATGGTGGCTGATTTTGTGTGAGGGCTTGACAATTAGATACTATATGGTACAAGGCTGAGTAACTGAAAAGGAACATTTTGTATTACAGAGAGTCACCTAATCTGAGAGTATAAGGTCCAATAATACATTTCACAACAAATTGAAGAAGCCACCATTAAAGCTTTGTTAACTTGATCAGAAAGTTAAATATGAAAATTTTGAGTCTTTCAGCCTGAGATGTCACAATGGTTTTAAAACTATTTGAGATACACTAGTACTAAATTTGTAATTCACTAATTATTACTCCAGGTTGTCTTCTGTGTAGTCTGGGTTTTGTCAGCATTTTTACTTTCTCTGTTCTTTGTATATTCAATATGATAACAACGTTCCAATGATAAAATGAACAAAAGTTTATTATAGAGTCACAGGACAGTCTGTATGTGACTAATCCCTGTTAGATTAGAGCATAGATTGATTCTTTTTGCAAATCAGTAAGCTCAGCGATAAATCATCTTCATCTCTCTTTCCACTCTTTGTCAGTGAAGCATTTTTTGATTTCAGTATACCTAATGCATTGAACTGAATAATGTCAGGATTATTGTGTGTTGTGATTCTTTCAAAGACTGACAAAATTCAGAAGGGGGTATTTTAACTTTCGATGGTGTAAAACCTACAAAATTAACTTGCCCACCCATTCAACATCTCTCCCAAATAAACTTCACTCAACATGTAAATCAGGCAAGATGTTTAATAGATGACTGGGCTAATATCACATGTTTTACACTTTGGCCTAAAGTCAAAATTACTAACTTTGAGCTGAATCTTCACCTATTTTGGCTACGTCTCATATTTGTCAAGTTTCATGGAGGACTTCACTCTGCGAGTTCCAGCACATTTTCACACAGGATCCTTTCAAAACCATTTCACAAATACCTCTCACACCCCTATAGCTTCCTCCTGTCCAATGCTTGCCAGTTCTCCCGTCTGCTGTAGCTGGAAGAACTCACCAGTACCTGAATATTCTGGCATTCTCTGGCTTTCCTATTTCTGGCACTATGTTCATAAGACCATTGTATACCAGGTCACATGACGGCTCTGCAGACATGCCCTGCACATTTGTCGATATTTGCTCTGAGCATGGTTGAGAAATCATGGTGGGTGGGATGGTGCAGAGGGGAGATGTCCTTTTTCCCTCAGGACAGGCAGTGGAGGCTATGACATCAGACTGCCAGCCTGGTCAGAGATCGCACCCACTGGTATTTGTGCAGTCTCCATAGTCCAAAGTACAGGAAGAAGGTCAATAAGGGTAAGTGCCATGACGCTACGTCACATTCATTATATTTCTGCTGATGTACCCACCTCCCATCAAGACTCATAATCTACCATTCTCACCGTTGCCTGGAACATCTTCCCTCTCTCACTCTTGCCACCTCCACACCCCACACTGATAAACCATACCCGCTCAGCTCACATCACTACAGTGCACCAGCATGAACAGCTTTCCCCTCAATTTCTTCATTCCTTCCCTTTCTCTTATTCCAGGAGAAAAGAGCCAAAACAGTGCCAAAAGGATAAGGAGTGGTGGGTGGAGTACAGATTATTTCCTCACCTACTGTAAGGAGAGGATCTGGCTCTGGATGATGGAGACTGAGACTGGGATGCAGAAACGTCCATGTCCCAGCAACTAAGTGGAAAAGATTGTTCATTTTGGTGTTACTCTCCCATTACCCCCACAGTGATTTTAATGTGAACATGGCAAAATGTCTATCCCTTTGTCGCGACCTTCTCTCTTTTATCTCCTGCAGACGGGGGAGGCAGTAGCCTTGTGGTATTATCACTGAACTGTTAGTCCAGAGACCCAGATAATGTTCCGGGGGCCCGGGTTCGAATACCGCCATGGCAGATGGTAGAATTTGAATTCAATGAATATCTGGAATTAAGAATCTAATGATGACTGTGAATCCATTGTTGATTGTTGGAAAAACCCATCTGGTTCACTAATGTCCTTTAGAGAAGGAAACTGCCATCCTTACCTGATCTGGCCTACATGTGACTCCAGATCCACAGCAATGTGGTTGACTCTTAACTGCCCTCTGGGTAATTAGGGATGGGCAATAAATGCTGCCTAGCCAGTGACGCCCTCATCCCGTGAATGAATAAAAAAGAACATGAATGGGATGTCCATAGACTCCTTTGTCATGAGGCATACCCTGCAAGACATGCCCTCCTCAACCTCTGAGGATGAGAGTATGGATACCTCAGAGGAAGCATTGCTAAGGCTGCCTCTTGCACCCCCTCCAGCTCAGTTACCGACTCTTTGGCAGGTATTTTATTGAGATGAACGTCGGGCGCACCTACAAGTGCCCAGCCTGCTGCCACAATCTGCAGCTGTCTGAGGAAGAAAAGTCCCCAGTTGTTGGCAGTCGGAGCACTTCAGGAGACAAGGAACCTGCTCAGACCCAGGCAGGGTAGCCCAACCCATGATGCCACCCATTTCATATACAGCTCCTGCACCATGGGTGACTGCTGTTTTGGTAACTAGACTCTATCTTTCCAGATAAACAACCATTGTTACTGCATCACAGGCATGGCTGGGATTCACTGTGGGTGCGTTCGTCAGGAGTGCTTGGGGCAAGGCTTCGGACTGAACACAGTAGGTTCACAAAGCATGTGGTATCCATGGGTGCGTTTCAGCTTCAGTGTATGGGGGTCAGTGTAATTCTATCACCTATGAAGGCCTTCCATCACTGAACTTACCCTGCCAACTTTGAGTGTGTAGGGTCACAGTCAGAGAGTAATTCTGTACTATAGTATGGAAAGAGGCCCTTCAGCCCAAACTGGTCCATGCTGACCATGGTGCCCACTCAGCTCTTTCCAATTGCCCCCATTTGGTCTGGGTGGCACGGTGGCACAGTGGTTAGCATTGCTGCCTCACAGCACCAGGTACCTGGGTTCAATTCCAGCCTCCGGCAACTGTCTGTGTGGAGTTTGCATGTTCTCCCTGTGTCTGCGTGGGTTTCCTCCAGGTGCTCCGGTTTCCTCCCACAGTCCAAAGATGTGCAGATTAGGTGGATTGGTCATGCTAAATTGTCCATAGTGTTCAGGGATGTGTGGGTTATGTGGGGGTGGGTCTGGGTGGGATGCTCTGAGGGTCAGTGTGGACTTGTTGGGCTGAAGGGCCTGTTTCCATACTGTAGGGATTCTATGATCCAAATGGTTTTTAAATGTTCCTATTGTACCTGCCTCAGCCACTTTCTCTGGCAGCCCATTCCATGTACGCACCACACTCTACGAGAAGAAGTTGCCCCTCAGGTCCTTCTTAAATCTATCCCCTCTCACCTTAACCCTATGCCCTCTAGTTTTCAATTCCCCATCCCTGGGAAAAAGACTACATGTGTTCATCCTATCTATGCCTCTGATGATTTTATACACCTCAGTAAGGTCACCCCTCATTCTCCTATGTTCCAAGGAAAAAAGACCTATCCTGGTCAACCTCTGCTTATAACTCAGGCCTACTGGTCCTGGCAACATCCTCGTAAACCTTCTTTGCACACTTTCCAGTTTAACTATGTCTTCCCTATAACAGGGTGACCAAAACTGTACACAATACTCCAAGTGTGGCCTCACTAATGACTTATACAACTGTAACATAACATCCCAACTCATATACACAGTGCTTTGACCGATGAAGGCCAGCATGCTAAATGCTTCCTTCCCCTCCCTGTCCACCTGTGATGCTGCTTTCAGCGAACTATGTACTTGTACTCCTAGGTCACTCTGTTCTACAACACTCCTCAGTGCCTTACCATTTACTGTATAAGTCCTACCTGGTTTGACTTTCCAAAGTGCAACATCTGACACTTATCTGTACTGAATTGTATTTGCCAATCCTCAGTCCACTTCCCCATCTGATCAAGGTCCCCTTAGCAACTTTAGTAAGGCCTTTAGTAAGGTCCC
The DNA here is from genome assembly GCF_021869965.1 of Rhincodon typus. Classification (NCBI taxonomy): domain Eukaryota; kingdom Metazoa; phylum Chordata; class Chondrichthyes; order Orectolobiformes; family Rhincodontidae; genus Rhincodon; species Rhincodon typus. The sequence goes on from NC_063334.1 coordinate 64,258,622, forward strand.
GCACAGCCGGCTAACCATGAAGGTTAGGTTGCATGGGATGCAGGGACAGCTAGCTAATTGACCCGATGGTAGGAAGTAGAGGGTGATGGTTGAAGGTTGTCTCTTGGACTGGAGGCCTGTGACTAGTGGTGTGCCTCTAGTGGGACCTTTGTTATTTGTTATTTACATAAATCATCTGGATGTGAATACACAAGGCATGATTAGTAAGTTTGTGGATAGTACAAAATTAGGAGGTATCACTGATAGTGAGTGTGGTTGCTGACATTTTCATCTACTCTGTGCACTTATTATTTACAAGAAAACAGAGGGCAGCAGTGGCCCTTCCTTGGATTGTGGATACCTGGCTCTATCTGTCTGAGTTAGTGATTCTCAAAATATAAGCATCCCCCTCCCAGTATCCCTCCCTGTCAACCCCATAGGCCTTGCACTTCCCCATAGATAAATGTGAGGTGCTGCATTTTGGGAAGGCAAATCAGGGCAGGACTCATACACTTAATGGTAAGGTCCTGGGGAGTGTTGCCGAACAAAGGGACCTTGGAGTGCTTGCCTTTATTGGTCAGTGCATTGAATATAGGAGTTGGGAGGTCATGTTACGGCTGTACAGGACATTGGTTAGGCCACTTTTGGAATACTGCATTCAATTTTGGTCTCCTTGCTGTAGGAAGGATATTGTGAAACTTGAAAGCGTTCAGAAAAGATTTACAAGGATGTTGCCAGGTTTGGAAGGTTTGGGTCATAGGGAGAGATCGAACCGGCTGGGGCTATTTTCCCTGGAACATTGGACACTGACAGGTGACCTTATAGGAGTTTATAAAATCATGTGGGGCATGAATAGGGTGAATAGCCAAGGTCTTTTCCCCAGGTTAGGGGAGTCCAAAACTAGAAGGCATAGATTTAGGGTGAGGAGTGAAAGATTTAAAAGGGACATAAAGGGCAACTGTTTCAAGCAGAGGGTGGTGTGTGTCTGGAATGAACTGCCAGAGGAAGTGGTGGAGGTTGGCACAAATACAACATTTAAGAGGCATCTGGGTTGGTATATGAATAGGAAGGGTTTAGAGGGATATGGGCCAAATGCTGGCAAATGGGACCACATTAATTTAGGATATCTGGTCAGCATGGGCAAGTTGGACTTAAGGGTCTGTTTCTGTGCTGTACATCTCTATGATTATCACTCTACGTCCCCACCCAACCCGTTTATATGAACCTGCATGGACCCACTTTACCCCCAGTCCCAAACATATCAAGCAAACATGCCAGGTCTGGTAGCGCACTTGCCCCCTCTTCATGGAAGCCAGGGTTCAGTTTACGTTGACAACAACCTCTATCATCTCACCCTCCCCATTTGTTACTGAGTTGCCCCCTTCAGTGTTGCCATTCCTGTTTCATCCCAGCACTCTGCTTCCAATCTTCACATTTAAGTTTCTCAGCGTCTGTTTGGCAGCACTGGCCCTCTGTTAATCCTGCCTTGATTTATAATGGATGAACACCCCGGAGTGACTATGGCCCACCCCCTTGAGTGACTTTGCCAGGCAGCCCAAAACAACACGTGACCTGACCCCCAACTGAACCCCCTCAAAGACCTGTAACTGAGCTCCCGTGGCTCCCCAGACATGGACTGACAGGTCTGACCATGACTCAGTTTCCAGACTGCTGAGTTACAGACCCCCTGACTGTCACTGCTCAGCCATGTGCCTGGCCATGCCTAAGGCCCTGGACTTATATCAGGGGATGTGCTTGACGTACTGTGCTGAGACCCCTTGTCTGAAGTTTGTCTCCTTAGAAATGACTGAGGACCACTCCCCTTAGAGACATATCCATTTCCTCACAGCTCTGTCTTTACTGTGTAAGCTGGTGATACATGCTGCCGGCATCAGCTTGAATTAGCAGTATGCCATACAGGAATATGTGCATCCCCTTGACTGATCACTGCTGACGACCAAGGCAAACTGCATGCCTTTGTGTCTGTGCTAAATCGCAAGGAAATGCAGCAGGAGTGTGAGCCTTTAAGCCCTAGCTGCGGGGCAAGCTGAGCAGGTGCCAATGAGAGATTGCTAAGAGAGCAAGGGAGCAGCCCTGAGATAGAGCCTGGTCCAATTGTGAGCTGAGCACTTGTCCCATTGTATCCTTGCAGCAGCATTGAATTGAGAGGTGCCAGTGTGGGCTCCAAAATGCAGTGCAGAAACATTCTGTAAATGAACAGAGATGTGCCATGGTAGTGCAGTGAGACTGGCATGTGTTGGATGCCAGTAATCATGGACATGGGGTGTAAATGGCTACTGTCCTGAGAAGTTGGTGCTGATGTCCATGGGGCAGTAGCAGGTGGTGAGCTGGAGTTGCCAGGTACCCGATCCGACTTTCATGTGGAGATACCTTGGCATCTAGCTTCTCTCTGGCATCTGGTAGACTGGGAAGCTGCACATTAATGAGGCATAAAGTTAAGTAGTAATGAGGACAGTAACGAGTGTTAATCTTCATGAATAGACCTCTCACCACTTACTATCGACAATCTCATCTCGACATCTGAAACTTAGTTGGAGAATGTGACTTGTTGCTCCTGACATCAAGAAAGACCTTGTTCGATTTCTCACATGGCTCTCATTGATTCCAGACAGTGTGACTGCTTATCCATCTCCTTCTCCCAACAACTGATGATCTAAGACATCTAAGGAATCTAAACTCTCCTTTCCAAAGGATGTTTCCCCTCATGGGAGAGTATAGGACCAGGCGGCATGATTTGAGAATAAAAGTCACCAATTTAAGTCTGAATGAGGAAATTTCTTCTCTCAGAGGCCTGTGAGCCTATGGAGCTCCTTATCTCAGCGAAGCTTGGGGGCAGAGTCCATGTGTATATTTAGGGCTGAGGCAGATAGATTTTTGTCAGTAGGGAATTTAAGAGTTACAGAGAAAGGGCTGGAAAAGGACCAGCCATTGGTGTGGCATGGTGGTTCAGTGGTTATCACTGCTACCTCACAGCGCCAGGGACCTGGGTTCAATTCCAGCCTCAGGCAACTGTCTGTGTGAGTTGTCTCTGTGTGTCTGTGTGGGCTTCCTCTGGATGCTCTGGTTTCCTCGCACAGTCCAAAGATGTGCAGGCGAGGTGGATTAGCCATGGGAAATGCAGGGTTACAGGGATGGTGTGGGTCAGGGTGGGACAGTCTTCAGAGAGTCAGTATGGACTTGATGGACTGAATGGCCTGCTTACATACTGTAGGGTTGCTATGATCCCACCAAATGGTGGAGTAGGCTCGAGTGGCCAAACAGCCTACACTTGTTTCTATTTCATACTCTCTTATCGTCTTTTCTATTCACCCATCCTTTGTCCTTCTTTGTACACTACTTTCCACATTGTCCATCCATCCACTTTGGTGAGGCAATCTACAAAAAACTGAAATGGAAAACCCGAGAAAACCTACATCCCAGTTTTAACCAGGCAGCACTGACTCAATCAGATAATTTATAACTACTGGGAAATATTGAAAAAAAACTTGGAGATTTTTCTCTTAAAAGTCTGAATACCAAAGTAGATGCAGATACAGAGGAAGGGGTTCAATGGAGTAGATGTGAAAAAAATGTTTCCACTTCTGAGGAGTCCAAAGCTAGGGACCACAAATACAAATAAATCCAGGGAATAAACACGGTGATCGTGGGAACTGCAGATGCTGGAGAATCTGAGATAACAAGGTGTAGAGCTGGATGAACACAGCAGGCCAAGCAGCATCAGAGAAGCAGGAAGGCCGACGTTTCGGGCCTAGACCCTTCTTCAGGCCCGAAACGTCAGCCTTCCTGCTCCTCTGATGCTGCTTGGTCTGCTGTGCTCATCCAGCTCTACACCTTGTTATCTCAATAAACACAGCGAAACTTCTTTACTCAAAAGTGTCAGTTAGAAAATGGAACTGAATTTAAGATGGAGTAGTTGAAGTTCGTAATAAATACTTTTAAGGGGAAGTTCAATGAGTCAATGAGGGAGAAAGGAACAGAAGGTTATCTTGACAGAGTGAGATGAAGATAGGATGAGATTCCTATGTAGTAACAGCACCATCATAGACCTGTTTCTCTATTAGCTGGTTTCTGTGCTGTTGGAAACGTCTTACGAAAAATGTTATAGATGTTTCACTCTACATTTATTTGACTGTTTACGTTACAGTAATGGCATTCTACGGATAATAACTGCTTGATAAGCTCTGTATTTAAGTTTGTTAAACGCCTCCACAGGCATGCCAGTGTTGCAAATGCCACTACTGTCTGTAGCTACATCACATTTTAGTTTCCTCTAAGTCAGTACAACACACGCTGTAGACATGCACGGTTGTTATTATACAGTAGGGGAACATCACATATAGTCAAGTAATTGGACAAATGCAAACAGCTTTGACTTACAGAAAGCAAAAGGGAACACAAAAAAGCGAATAAAGGTTAAAGTCCACCCTGATAATACAAACTAGATTTCGGTATCGTGACCAAAGAATATTTTGAAACATGATTGTCTGCTGTGCCCAGCTCTAATCTATTGGAAGTGAGGTTCTGTCTGGCTTGTAGTGCCTGAAAGCAGCTGAGTTCTATCATGAACAATGACAGCTTCCTCCTTCCCAATATCCTTGTCTTCCACCTTGGAAGTCTGCTCCCATTCCCAGTTCCTCAGCATCCAGCACATCACCTCAACTCCTGCTCCAATTGTGTAGAGAGCAACATGACAACGCAATGTTGCACACTCTGTCCAGACTATACTGAAGGCCCTCCTTGGGCCAGTCCATACAGCAGAACTACATCATTAGCAGCCCCATCATCTACTCTATGTAGCCCTGGCTGAAGAATAGGCAACATGGGATCTGTACTCTGCATCAGTCAGGGGGCTGTGCAATGGTATCATCAGCCATGGTCACAATGGGTAGGCCTTGCCCTCAGTAACCAGCCATGTAAGGTTCCTGGACATTCAAATCTACCAGGTACATGAGAGTGCACCAGGAAGTAGGAGCTATGGCAGATGCCAGTATAGCCGGCACACACCTTCACAAAGTGGTAACGGTGATTACAAATCACCTGAACATGAGTTGAATGGAACTCCTTCCTGGTGATGAATTCCATGGTGTTGTCTGCCCTCCCAGTGCCACATGTGTGCAGTCAATGGCGTCCTGCTTCTGGGGAATCTAAGCGACGTTCCCGAATCTAACTGCCCAGACTACAGTACTGATCTTATCCCGGGGAATGAAATGAACTGGAGTGGCCTTGCTCAAATGACACAACTGAGAGAGGCCACACAGGTCTCCCTTCACTGTCTGGAAGGAGTAAGTAGCATAAGAAGTCAGTGTGCCAGTGATCTTTACAGCCACTGGGCCTCCCTCTCTTGCAGCCCTCACCTCCTGTTCAAGCAACCAGCATAGTTCTGTCACAGTGTCCTGAGACATACAGAGTCTACGTTGGCACTACATCTCATTTATCCCCAATGGCTGGGAAACTGTAATCCTGAGCAACATACGCATCCTGAGGGCACTTTCAGCTATGACCTCTCTGTGAGCTTGAGTGTCCTACATCCTCCACATGAGCCTGCTGTTATTCCTGAGCTTGGCATTGTGCCTGGTCCTCCTACATCCATCTTCAGCTTCTTAGGTAAACAGCCACAGCAACCAGCAGCACAGGTCAGGACTCTGAGTGGAAAGGATTTAACATTAGAACAACAAGGGCAAAAGAGTTTCTTAGATCTGACAACAGTCTTCGGAGTCATATGCTGCATACGAGGGTTTTACCTCACAGTGAGGTATGCTGCGCCCTGATAACAAGGGACATATCTTCATCATCTATCTGCATTCAAGCTCAATCTGTGCACCAACTTGGTGAAGGCGTCAGACTGAATGAATGACCACCCAACATCATTGAGAAGAGAGTGCCAACAGTGCTCCAATACCCTTCAGACCCCAGACCCACATCCACTATTCAACTTCTCACTACTTTCATTGCAAACAAATGTAATACTGACAAGGTCAGACGTGGGGATGTTCGCTAATGATTGCACAATTTTCAGCGGCCATTCACAACTCCTCAGGTATTGAGGCAGTCCATGTTCAATCGCAATAAGATCTGGACAATATCCAGGCTTGGGCTGACAAGTGGCAAGTAACATTCCTGCTACACAAATGTCAGACAATGCCCATCACCAATAAGAGACATTCTAATCACCGCCCCTTGGCATTTGATGGTGTTGCCATCACTGAATCCCCCACTATCAACATCCTTGGGGTTACCATTGACCAGAAATTCAACTGGACTCACCAAGTAAACACAATGGCTACAAGACCAGGTCAGAGACTAGGAATACTGCAGTGAGTAACTCACCTCCTGACTCCACAAAACCTGCCCACAATCTACAAGGCTCAAGTCAGGAGTATGATGGAATGCTCCCCACTCGCCTGGATGAGTGCAGCCCCAACAACACTCAAGAAGTTTGACACCATCCAGGACAAAACAGCCCGCTTGTTCGGCATTAAACCCACAAGTATCCATGCCGTCCACCACTGACACTAAGTAGCAGCAGTGTGCATTATCTACAAGATACTATGGAGAAATTCACCAAGGATCCTTACACATCACCTTCCAAATCCACGACTACTTCCATCTAGAAGGACAAGGGCAGCAGATAGCTGGGAACACCACCACCTTAAAGTTCCCCTCCAAGCCACTCACCATCCTGACTTGGAAGTATATTGCCATTCCTTCACTGTCACTGGGTCAAAATCCTGTAATTCCCTCCCTAATGGCACTGTGGGTCAACCCATAGCAGGTAGACTGCAGTGATTCAAGAAGGCAGCTCACCACCACCTTCCCAAGGGCAACTAGGGACAAGCAATAGATGCTGGCCAGCCAGTGATGCCCACATCCCACAGAATGAATCCAAAAATAGATCGGTGAAGGTAGATGTTGTGGGATTCATGTAGGAATCTTGGAAGTTGGCCGAATAATAATTTCCCTTCAGCTTGCACTCACCTTTTATAACATCATTGCTGCTAACTTTCACATAATCGAGATGCCCAGGATCAATTTGCAAGCACCAATGGTATGTTGCAAATCACCTTTGACCAACATCTGACCTCAAAGCACCTGCACTCTCAAATTGACAATGAAATCATTGCAAAAGCTTGGCTATGCAAATGGTAGCTTCATTTATTGTTACAAATGTCCTAGCATCCAGCAAAAGTGAATTATGTGCATTTCCCTATCAACAACATGACCTGGGCAGCACGTAACTTCTGGAATACAGCACATGATGGTGGGGAACACAGCTCATGGTGGGGACTGCCAGCACCAGGCTCCAACTGGGTGCCAGTACACCTCTACCCCTTTGCAAATCCTCCATATCCCCTAATATCATACACTACCCTGACAGCCCGTTTCCACCCCTCCTCCCCATGTGGAGAGCCACCACACTGAACTTCACCTCCAACTGTCCTCCCTGCCCACGAACCCTGACATTACACCTGAATAATGCCCACTCAACAACTTTATGCTCCCCTGTGAAAGCCCCTCCTCGTACAGGTTACTATGCCCTCTGACGCTGTTCTGCACACTTCCTACTCTCCTTGAGTATCGCCCCCTGCCCCCCCATTAACATCCTTATCTCCAACTCTACAAAATCCTTTGTTATCTGACCCAGTCTTGACTCGCTCACCCTTTCTTGGCAGTGAAATCCCTATGGGGCACCCCTTACCCTCCAAAACCTCTTGGAAGAGTGATGGATGGATACCAAGGAGTTCACCCTAGACCTCTAACTTAGGTATGCAGCCCCTGGGCATGACTGACCAGAGTCCAGACTGGTAACTTTACAGCTCTCTAATTGCTAATAAGTAAATAATACTGATGTAGTCATCCTACAGTATTAATAGCTGAATAGTGCCCAGAATGTGCACAGCCCAAGGCAGATGATTAGCCATTGAGAAGCCCCTGGACCATGTGAGGACTGTGCCCATGATGATGGAATACCCCTGATCAGGAGCTGAACTCCTAGGCCCAGGCTTGCCTCCATCAGTATCCAAGCATTTGGTTGAATCACTGCGCTGTCTGTGTCTCACAGACAGCTGCAAGTGTTGGATTGACATCTTGGTGTGCTTTCACCAATATATTCCCATTCTCCAGACAGATCCCAACAGACAAGCAGCCTGAGATAGTAAGGACTGCCGATGTTGGAGTCTCAGACAACACAGTGTAGAGCTGGAGGAACACAGCAGGCCAGGCAGCATCAAAGGAGCAGGAAAGCTGACGTTTCGGGTCGGGACCCTTCTTTAGAAACCCTTCAGACAAGCAGCCTGTTTGTGTGCCAATGCAAAAGAGTGTGTTAGAATGTCAGTAGTGACAACCTTTGGCTCTGGCTGAAGCACTGATGCACTAACAAATATGGCACTGCGTGGCAAGACAATACAAGGTATAGATGGGGTATGCATGCAGATAGGAATTGAGTGAGTTAGTGCCAAGATAGCAAGCAAGTAGACCTGAAATGCAACCTTGTCCAATCTGTGAGCTGGGTGCCTGTCATTATATGCAAGGTATCCTTGCTATAGCCTATTAGGTGCTAAAAACAGGTGCATTCTGCAATGCAAGTCTGTGCTTCATAAATGGCCTGGCAGTGTATTGGAGAGTGACCATGATTATTGTGGTGGGTTAGCAGATGCTGGATGCCAATGTCTGTGGACAAGAGATGCGTACAGCTAGAGCCTGTAGATAGTACCCTGGGATGCAGTTTGGTCATATGGAAAATAGAGTTAATTCATAGCAAGTTGCAAGCTGAATTGGCCAGGTCAGGTTTCCAATCCAGGTTGTCGTATAGTAACATTCTTTTTTTCACTCAAGAAACCTTGGATTTGTCTTGTTAATGATTTTACAGACATAGTTAACTACATTTTAATTGGAGTGAATGGCATCTGCATGCCAAAAAGATCATTAGATTTTCCTTCTGGCTAACTGGGGAGGTTGTAAAGAGTGGAACCAATATCCTGCTCCTCAGCTGGTCTTCAAGTCATTCATGCCCATCATTATATGTTCATGGTCCTCATTTCTGTATTTCCAGGCAGTCGCCATGGATGTGGAATTTAATTTAACATATCTCCAACTGTTGGCTAATGCAGCAATTGAGGATAAGGGAAAACGATACATAAATGTTAACAACTAGATCTCCATTTCTGAAAATAGCATTGAAATTTCCTGCACTCGCTTACAAGGGTTTCAATGTTAGCGTGTGGAAATCTTTCCAATCAATTACTTGCAGATACGACATTGGAAAAATGCTGTTAGTTGCACTTGTGCCCATATACCGTCTACAAATTAGAGCACTCGTCATTTCGACTTCTGTGCTCTGAATGGAAAACTAACATTAGTGGATTAACAGCCTGCTATACACCAAGGCCAATTTTCCTTAGTATAGATTTTATTGGAAAAGAAAATTGATTGCACTGTATAATGGTGAAGTGATTGGTTACCAGCCGTTTTACAGCCCTGATGGAAAAGGAAATTGCTCTCAGATGTCCTTTTGTTGACCCCATGAACACCACAGGGTTAAAACTGGAAGTTGTCAGTGACTGTGAATCTCATCTAACTGCCAAATGCATCTTATGGATTTTTGGAGCCATTGTGTGCATCCCAGAGAAATAAAAGCATTGTACATTATTTTTCAATATTGTTTTGAATTTAATCCCATAAATGTTCCCCCATGCTCCCTCTTAAAGACCCATGGAGTGTACTTGTTCTACTGCATATTCTAAGTCTATATCATACTTGAGATTGCAGACTGCTGTTTGGTAGTGAGGCCCTGCTGGACACATTGAACCCATGCGATTGCTGCTGTAAGATTGGCCTCTGACAACTGGAATATGTTGGAAAGTCTGTGGCCACAGCCTCGTGTCAACTTCTTTCCTCTCTCTCTATTGAGCTCTGGTCACAATGAAACAAAAATAGAAATTGCTGTAAAATCATAGCAGTTTTGGCAGCATCTGTGGAGAGAAATCAGAGTTAACATTTTGGGTCCAGTCACCCTTCCTCAGAACTGAAGATAGCTACCATAAAGGGTGACTGGACCCGAAATATTAACGCTGATTTCTTTCCACAGATGCTTTTAGACCTGCTGAGATTTTCCAGCAATTTCAAATCCTGCAACAACTGACTTGGGTCAATGACTACCTAAGATAAGTCGTGAGATTCACAAGAAAATGTTGCCTGAAAACAAAAAATGCTGGAAATCACAGCAGTTCAGGTAGCATCCATGGAGAGAGCAAGCTAATGTTTGAAGTCCAGATGACTCTTCAGCAAAGAAAATGTTGACCTGCTGGTGGGTGCCCATATTGCAGCTCATGGTGACTGCTGCAGGCAACAGAATACTTCAACAAGATGTTTTCGCTCAATCCAAAGCGCTTTCGTGGGTCAGTAACAGGAATCAGCAGTGGTCATTTTCAGACCTTTACAATGAATATGCAGCCTCATAGATTTTCAGCTCCTCTATCCTCACAGTTTTAAAAGATTGTCTTTGAGGAATGTATCTTATATGTCATGATCTAAACTTTATCTTTGGAACTCAGGCCCGTTCCTTTGCTTGTAGTTAATCTGATTCCATTTGCTGCTGAGAAAGTGACCTCCAGTCAGTCTTTCATTGCACAACGGAAGTAAAATAATATATCTTTTAGCCCTGTAACCATTAAATATTTTATAAATATTGCTACAGGTCTGGACCCAAGGTCCCAGGAAACCAGAGGTCATTGTGCAGATAATCTGAGACAGAAGATTATGTTAATGGTATTATCACATGCTGAATTAATCTTTTGAGACTGCTGTGTATAGTTGCTGAAGGAAAGTTATGTGTTTGATTGATAACTGCAAAGGCAAGTCAGAGACAGAGACAAGCTGCAATGTAGTATAAAAACTAGGATTTTAACTTCAGCAGGCCTTAGTTATTTACATTCCAGTTTTGAATCCTAATCTATCTGCGTTTACAAATTTCTTTTGGAATATTAAGCATAAATAAGCATGGGCTTTTCTATGTAAAGTTTTACATCTTCAATCAAAAACCTGAATTTAAAACACAGGCTGGAATTTTCTTTGCTACCCCATGGGACAGTGATGAGTAATGGAGCAAAACCGGGCAGCAAGCCTCCTGCAGAAAATCCCCTCTCTCCGTACAGCCACAAGTTATTCCTTCTGCATCCACTCCATGTAAATACAGAGGTGAGGCCCTGATTCTAGGGAAATCCCCCTAGTATCTACTGACCCTGTGGGGAGCGGGGGAGAAGTGGCAATGGGTCTTTGGGCAGCAGTAGCAGCAAGTCCACAAAGTTAATGTACGGAGGGCAAAACTATAATAAGGGCCTCCATTCCCTCTATAATGGCCAATAGAATTCATCTCTATTTCAGTCAAAATCTAATAACAGCACACTGCTGTTCCCTTCAGGGAAATTTTTTTTTTGTATATTGAAATGCACCTTTTCTGACACTGCGATATTGATCCAGCTGCATAACAGCGTCATGATCTCAGATGTTGGTAATAATGGACATGTCAGATCCAAGACTGAAACCTGGCTTAATAGACCATGAGTTTTACTTCACTATTTCTTTAATGTGATGGTTGGTCATTGAATTTCTTTTATAAGAGGCTGTCAATATATCTTTAACAAAAGAACATGAGACCCTTAAGCAAACGTCTAGCGCAGCTATTTCTTAACACGAATTCCTTAAACTCCTGTTCCACAGCCTTTTGTCTCTGGAGTATTCTATCATTGACATTAAACCGCAGTGAACATTTATCTCCTGCACTGACTGTTCTGGAGACTGCTAAACTGCACTGTTGCACTTACAGGCTTTTCCCCCTAATAGCTATCTGAAGGAAACTGCCATGACCCCTGACCTTTTGGAAAATTATTTCTTTCAAAAGGGAAACAGTTTCTGTCTCTTTCCCTGTGTCTTAGGACAGCTTGTTGCTCAGGATCATCCCAATTTTCTTCCTATTCTTTGTTTTCTAAAATACTAATCTATTCATTTCAAAGAGTCTTTTAGAAACCTCTCTTAACTATATGTAAATAAATGATCAGAAATCACAGAATTTTCATGGTATTGAAAAATGAAACAAGCTCACTCCACTTCATAACACACAATATTGAAATACAAATCCAACTCAAAGCTGTACATGGTTCTCTCCACTTTAGAAGACAAGTTTCCAAATAATATTAATAGTAATAGTAATAATATCATGAACCTTCAGAAAAACAGAGAGAATGCTATGCAGAATTTTAGCACACATCTAACTTATACTCCTAACTATAATAGCTCATCTAACAACCATTATTAACTTATGTATCTATTAACAGGAATTCTACGAAGGCTTCGCATAACTAGAAGCTAATTACAAATATGGAAAAAGGAAAGTAATCAAAACTTCTGAATCAATTGAAATAAGATCAGCAGGTAGAGATTTCACACTGTAGGGAATCTATGATGCTATGATTCTACGTAGTGCTAATTCGATGCATTGCCTTGAGGCTAGGCGTAAATACTTCAGTGTAAAATCTTTAAATACATTGAAAAGGACAGAAATACAAACTCAAAAGTATTTGGATGTTATTTAACATTACTTTGCCTTCAAATCAAATCAGTTGCCCTCAGTTAGACAGTCCAGCTTTAGCTGATAAACACTTTTTTCTTCAAGTATCCACTGAAATATGTTTGATTTTCCGAAAGAATCTATTGTAAAAGATATGGTGAATAGGTCAGAATTTTTTTGCCATGCCTACTCAGGTTACTAGCTGAGATCAAACTGAAATACAGCTTTGAAAGAAAACACTTATGTATTTGCTCAGGACACAAACAGAGAGAATTATTCTGATCACATCTAATATTGTTATAGATAGTAATGAAAGGAAATCGTAGCCACATAAAATCAGTGGATTTAATATATTTGGACATCTGCTAGGTTATCTACACGGACAAAGTCATTTCCTAGCTCTGGAACTTTAAGTGAACATGTATCCTTAGTGTTCAAAACCTGATATTGAGCATGAGTGCAAAAATTGTCAAAATTAAATAGAGGAATCATATATAAAACATCAGAGGGCAAATTACAAATTTGTTCTCGAGCTGTTCCCATGGGGAATCAGACCAGAGAATGATAAATTTGTTCCATTTGTTTGTTTTAAACAATGGTCCTATTATGTCTTAAAATCTACTGTTTTCGGGAGTATTCGTTTGGAATTTTGAAACAGTAGTGATGTTCTCCAGAATCTGGTGAGGTTTTGTTTATATTAGTCAGTCCTTTGTGCTACAGCAGGAAGTGCCTATAAATATTGGAACATTGGCAAAAGCTCACAGCAATTTTGTATAATACTAAATACAATTACTATGAGCAAAATAAAACTCAATGTCTAAAGCTGTATCCTGTATTAAAGACAATATGTGGTATGATTCATTCATTGTAAATCTGATGGCTTGAGGTGTTAAAGAACTTACAAATGATGCAAACAGAAACAATAACAAATTTCATTTATATTGCATCACTAAAACACCTCAACACACTTTACAGGAATTGTAGCAATCATGTTGTGATGCTCAGCTGCACAGACATTAAGGCAGATCACAAAACCCTTCGATGAGAAGGTCAATTTTAAGAAACCTCCCAAAGAAGAACCACAGTGAGCTGGAAAGAGTTAGGCTGAGAATGGCTGATCATAGGGACTTTATAACTGAAGGCACAGCTGCCAAAGGTGATTGCCAAAATTGGATGATCATGGATATCCCAGAAGGTTCTTGGGCTGATGAAGATTACAGAGATTGGGGGATACAAGGGAGGATTACAAAACAAAGATGAGAAAATTAAAAGTGAGACATTGGTTAACTGGGAGCAGCCAAAAGAATCAATGCAGCAGCTTCAAATTCTGCAAACATTTCCTGATAACTGATATTCAGTTCAAAGAGGTATCCTATGTATCTTTAGTCTTTGAAGTGTAGTCCTTTAGAAGTGCTCAACTTGCTGCTGAATAGTGTGTAGGATAGCAAAGGCCAATGTAAGGCAGGCATCTTTCTACAAAAGACCAGGAGAAATCACAGTACTTCACAAAGGGCAAAAAATACAGCAAGAAGGTTACTTCTCGTAGATGGCCTTTAATCACATGCTCCCCCCAAAGAAAGAATAAAATACACTGAAGGTGAGAGTCCATGTTTAAGAATTATTTGTGATACAATAGCTCTGTATCAGTACTATTCAAAGGTAAAAGAGATAGAAATGCACATACAAAAAAATAATCAGTCTGTTTCCAGAATGCATCTCCCACGTCTGTCCAGAAATATCATCTTTTTGTCCTTGCTTTCAAAATTCATGCTTTATTACATATTAATGCCATAAACAGCTTTACCAACAGGTCTATTTGAACTTTGGTCATAGAGATATACAACACGGAAACAGACCCTTCGGTCCACTTGTCCAGGCCGACCAGATATTCTAAATAAATCTAGTCCCATATGCCAGCATTTGGCCCATATCCCTCTGAACCTTTTCTATTCATATACCCACCCAGATGCCTTTTAAATGTTGTAATTGTAGCAGCCCTCTCCACTTCATCTGGCAGCTCATTCCATTCATGCACCACCCTCTGCGTAAAAAAGGTTGCCCCTTAGGTCCCTCCCGTACCTGTCACAAGCAAATTATGGATTTATGACCTCTGACCTTACAGATGTCTTTCTTTTAATTTTCACCTTTATTCAATTTTTCTCTCAAATGTGCTTGGAGCACATGGAATGTGAATCTATCCTTCTATGCCAATTATAGAGAAGAGGAAAATCAAATTCCGTTTGATAGTCATTCCTGTGAAGTGACTAGGAAGGTTTTTCTATGTTAAAAATACTACATCAATATATACTATTGAAATTACATGTGTTTCCATTCATTGCTTCCAGCTGCAAAGTCATGTGTTCAACGTGTAGTGATTGTAATGAGGTCAGCCAGGTGGACCTCATAGAATATGAAGTTCCCTGATTGGGGATGTTAACCTTGTCCAATCAGGGAGCCCTGGCTGACAGAGATAAACAGGAGTGTCAGGGGTTCTGCTCACTCTGAGAGCTGGCTCTGAGGGAGTTGGATCAGTGTCAAGGGCTTTCCAGGCATAAAGAAAGTGTGACTTGTGACAGGGATACTGGCCTCTGTGGAGTTACTTCAGTGGCAACGAGAGTGGGATTAATGATGCAAACATGCAAGAGCACCTACTAGCTGAAACTCAGCTGGAGTTCAAACAAGCTCTTCAAATGTCTTTATCATTGCAAAATGCAGTAAGTGGAACATATGAGTTGTAGAATATGCTGATGGAAGAGGTTGCCCTCACCAGACTGACTGAGCTTGGAGAACACCACTTGAATGAAGTCTGACTCAGGACATATCCCGAACAAAGAGACTCTAGGTCAGCCCTCAGCAAAACCCCAAAACAAAGCCAAGACTCGCCCAAATTGTTAAAATTTTCTTCAGGTTCCAGGCCGGCAAGGCATTATAGTTGCTATTGATATGAGGACCCGAAACAGCAAAGACCCCCCACTGGACCTAAATTGAGTAAGAGAACTCATAGGGTTATATTGAAGAGTGTGAACATCTGGGAAGCCCACCTACATCTGGTTTGCAACAGTTAAATTGCTTAACAACATCCAAATCAGAACCAGACAAAATAGCATCTGGTTAAATGGTCACCCAGTTCAAATGGAAGTTGCCACCAGCATGGCCATTTCAGTGATGGCAGAACCAGTCTTTGCAAAATTCGCTCTGTGTCCGAAACCTTAAGTTTGCACAAGACTTTGGCCAGACTGAGAAGCCATACTGGGGAACCTTTAAATATTAAGGGTACAACTTTGGTTCTGGTCTCTTGTGAGAAGAAGCTGGTACAGTGGTCAATGATTGTAGTAAAAGGCTGAGGTCCAAGCCTGATGGTTTGAAATTGGTTGAGAAAGATTCACCTCGATTGGCTCAACATTTTTCGATTAGAAAATGGCTACCTGAGTGAAGTCCTAATTAAATACCCAGAAGTTTTTCAGGAAGGTCTAGGGGCTATCAAAGGGGACAAGGCCACCTTGCATGTTGACCAGGAAGCAATTCCATGATTCTTCATGGCTCGCCCAGTGCCATCTGCCTTACGGGCAAAATTAGAAGCAGAAATCAAAAGGCAGGAAAGCGAAGGAATCATCAAACCAGTCTGGTTTGTGGACTGGGCAGGACTGGTTGTGCTGATTGTGAAGCCCAACAGGTCTTTGTGAAAATTTTAAATAAATGGTAAACCGCTTTTCGCAGCTGCACAAATACCCAATTCCTCGCATAGAGGACTTATATGCAAAGCTGGCAGGATGGCCTGTCCTTCATAAAGCTGGACATGAGTCATGCGCACTTGTGGTCGTGGTTAGATAAGGATTTGCAAGAGTTGCCTCAATTAATACCCATAAAAGTTTGTACCAATATATGAGACTGCCATTTTAGGTATTGTTGGCCTGTACAATTTTTCAGCGGACAATGGAGAACATTATACAAGGTCTACCCCAAGTCACCGTTTATCTAGATGATGTGCTAATAACAGAGAAGACCAATAAGGTACACTTAGAGAATTTGGAGATAGTCCTAGGACATTTCTCTCAGGCGTGCATATGTCTTAAAAGGGAAAAATGTATGTTCCAGGCATACTAAATGATCTACTTTGGCTACAGATTCAACAAGACTGGGTTACACCCATTGGAAGATAAAGTGAGCGTGATCAAATGTGCCCCTGCTCCCAAGCTGAGGTCTTTCCTTGGTCTTGTGAATTATAACCTGGCCTCCATCCTGGCACCTTTGCATCAACTCTTAAAAGAGGGTCAGTCTTAGAAATAGCTACGTAGCCAAACCATAGCTTTCAGGGAAGTGAAGAAACAGCTATCATCCTGTAAATTGTTGGCACACTGTAATCCCAAATGAGATCTGGTATTGATGTGCGATACCTACCCCTATGACAGTGGGGTCATTTTAGCTCATATGTGTCCCAATGTAGAGGATACCCAATTGTGTATGCATCCAGGACATTGGTTCATGCAGAGTGTAAGTAGGCCCAGATAAAGGAAGGTTTAGTGGTCATATTTGAAGTCAGGAGGTTCTACCAATACCTTTATGGATGTAAATTTGCAATAATAATGGACCACAAACCCCTGCTAAATCTACTTAAAGGGGACAAGGCAGTGCCATCCATAGCTTTAGGCCAAATTCAGCGGCGAGCTCTAATACTGAATGCATATAATTACAAGTTGGAACACTATCCAGGAGGCCAAGTAGAAAATGCAGATGCATTGAGCTACCTCCCACTGGCAGATACACCACCGGTGGTACCACCACTGGAAGAGTCCATAATGCTTTTAAACTTTCTGGACAAACTTCCCGTCACAGCTGACACTATCAGACTTTAGATGCAGAAAGATCAGGTCCTGGCCAAACTGAAACAGTTAGGGGTGATGGGGGAAACCAAAGGGCCATTGTAACCAGAATTGAAACGTTTTTGGACCCAGAGAGACCAGATCACAGTAGAGGATGAAATATTATTATGCTGAACAAGAGTGATTGTCCTGCGCAAAGGTCACTGCCAGATATTGGCTAAACTCCACAAGGGTCATCCAGGGGTTTCCAAAATGAAGATGTTGGCAAGAAGTTATGTCTGGTGGCCAGGATTGGATGCAGACATAAGCTGTGTTGGTGGGGCAGTGCCCAGAGTGCCAGTAAGATCAAAAATTACTGGCACATTTGTGGGAATGGATGAGTAAACCCTGGAATTGATTACATCCTGACTATGTAGGTCCTCTCACAGGCTCAGTGTTGTTCGTCATTGTGGACTTCTGCTCAAATTGGCTGGGCGTGCATAGAGTTCATTTGTCAAACATGGGGACGATGATAGAAAAACTGCGGGCATCCTTTGCAATACACAGACTCCAGAAGTGTTAGTCATAGATAACGGGTCATCATTTACCAGCAGGGAATTTGAGTATTTCCTAAAGTCGAATGGTATTTGACATATAAAGATAGCTCCATATCATGAATCATCCAATGATCTGGCAGAAAGAGCAGTCCAAACTTTGAAGGAAGGCTTAAAGATTAGATTCATTAGATACCAAACTCACCTGGTTCCTTTTTGATTCTAGGGCCACCCCTCATGCAACTACAGGGATAGCTCCTGCAGAGTTGCTAATGCAGAGAAGATTCCGCGCTAGGTTAAATCTGATTTCTCGGACATGGGGGTGGAGGGTGAAACGGCATCAGGAACGCCAATGCCAGGCACATGGCTCCACTAAGCAAGAGGGACAGTTTACTTCAGGGGACAACGTTTGGTGTGGGAACCATGGGAATGGCCCTATATGGTAGACGCAGAATCAGGACCACGAACAGCATAAAGTTCAGGTAGGTGCGACGGTCCTGAACAAGCACGTGGACCATATGAAAGCTGCAAGTCGCTAACAGTGCAGGAGCAAAACATGCTCGGCTCCTCAAACGTGCCTTTCCAACTGTTTGGGAACTCGTGGGTTCTCTCTCTCCATCAAGTGTTGAAGATACCTCAGAATCTGAGATGGACACGGCGGATGTGACCACCTCGATGTCTTCGCTGTCTGAAGAAGAGAATGAATTTCTTCTGAGAAACTGCAGGCACAAGAAGCGAGCTGCTGTGCAATACCCACTTCCCATATCTGAGGCAGAGTTGAACAAACCTGACCCGGTGCTAAAACAACCCAGGAGGAGCTACAAAAAAAAAAGGAACTATCCTATGTTCTTGGACTTGGAGGATGGAGGGATGTAGTGATTGTAACGCGTTCAGCCAGGTGGAGCTCATAGAATATGAGTTCCCTGATTGGGGCTGTTAACCTGGTCCAATCAGGAAACCCTGGCTGACAGATAAGAACAGGAGTGTCAGACATCCTGCTCAATCTGAGAGCTGGTTCTGAGGGAGCTAGATCAGTGTCTGGGCCCCTCTGTAAATAAAGGGTGATTTGGTGACAGTATACCGGCCTTTGTGGAGTTATTTCACAAGGTGAACCACAAAGCAGTCTAAGAACTATATAGATATGTGCTACTGAAGTGTTTGCTGATTGCCTTTGAGATGTGACATCTCACTGCTTCGTACCACACATTGGGCAGAATGAAACTGTTCTCCAGACTTAACTTTAGAGCTATCAATTATTTAGTGAAATTAGAAAAATAACACCATGTTAACTCATGAAAAATGTCCAGTGGTAGAGGAGGGTTGCAGCCAACACAGCTCAGACTTGAAATTTGGACCTTTTTAACATCATAGCTCATACTAGTGTCCAACAGAAAACCCCTGCCTAAATCTGCAGCAATCATGAGCAGACCACCAGATAAGACTATGGATTTTGAGCAACAGGAATCCATTGAAACCTGAAGGAATAGCTCAGCATAAGTTTGGGTTTGACTGTTGCCTGGGATTAATATAATCAGGGAGGGGGAGGGATAAAGGTTCCAAAGCAGGGAAAGCCCTAAGAATCCATGTGATGCCCAGAGGAATGGTCGTGCTTATTCTGGTTCCCAAAGAAACTTCAAAAAAATCAAAAGCCTGTCCAGCACCTGAACTGCCTCTGGCCATGCTCCTGCCTGCTGTTAGATTTCACTGACAGGCCAAACACTCAACGAGCCAAGTACAATCTTATTATGGTCTGTAATACATCACCAGATCACGCTATTTAAACATTCTTCCATGTGTGGCAGGTCTCAACGTTTTTCCAAAGCTGAAGATTTAAAACAGTGAACACGTTGGGAAATGGTGTTTTACTACCATTTTAACTTTTCCTCACAGGTTAAAATCACAGGGACCTGAGGCTTAAGGTTTCTTTAAGAATTCAAAACAATTTAAAAAATTTACTGTTTGAGATTGCTGTCCAAAAATAAATGTTGTGTGAAATCAGGGCTTTTTTTATGAGATGATAAATTTTCTTCTTACACATGACTTAGTTGCTACTTTCAATGCAGATAAAAGCATGATGTTGAGTTTTATCTTGGCAGCTGACATCCCATTACTGTGTTAGGAGGAGGAAAATGGGGGCAACCCAGTTTTGAGAAAGTGGAACTAGTGCCACTGGGACAGCGAACTACATGAAGGATAATGGGCCTACCCCCAGGAGCTGCTGGTCAAATCTGAGGATGGCAGCTGAGCAGTTCCACTGCTGATGGAGCCCATTTCTGGGTCTGCACCTACAGGAGGAAGATGCATTGGCTCCCTGTGCCTTCAAAGACTCTTCAGTGAAGCCTAGGGGACACTGGTGCCAAGTAGCTAGGTCCTGGCGACGGAAGGGATGTTATGGGAACACAGAAGACAGACTGTGCTGTTGCTACAGAGGCAGCTATTACCACCAACGTAGGGAACATCCCCTCAATTGGCCAAAGTGAGGCCAAAGAAAGGAGGCTGCCATGACTCCACTAGGAGGGCATGAGGGATTTCTTGTTATCGTCTCAATAAGGACCTCAAAGCCCCCAGCTATTGGAAAAGATCTCACAGAGGTGGGAAAATGTCCTTAAAAGAGTATTTAATTTGCTCATTTGAGCAGCAGATTGGCAATCCGTGCATCACTCCTCACAATTTGGAAAAGCTGTATGGTAGCAGCGAAACATTGGATGCCATCTAGTGTCTTCTATCCCATCTTACCAGTCTTCCCATTTCCCAACCTGTCCTCAAAAGGCTAATAGCACTTATCTCTTGGCTTTGGCAGCCTGGTGTGAATGGGGAGTCAACCAATAGTTCACTGTGAGCAGTAAGATTAAGAATGATTTTCCCTCCCTGAAGGTGGTAAGGAAAATCTCAACCTGGAGAAATAATTGGGTGACTTAACCCTGGAGAGATACTCACTCTCGTCTTGACACTTCAGTGCTGTGCTGAGCGAAGAGGTCCAGAGGCAATGTATTTATTTATTTAATTTTGGAAGTAATATCACACAAACAAATGCTTTCCCTACTATCAAATGGCCTGTGACAATTTTCATCTATTAACTACTATCAGTAAATCACCCGTGTTTCCAATTGTTCAATTTACACACAGAGCCCATTAGGGGCAATACAATAATACCAAAGTGAGGGAGAAAGGAAGAGGGCTAAATCAAAATGGAGTTCAAAGGGGAGAAAAGGTGCTCTACCCACTATGGCACCCACCTTTCTTGAAAAACATTGTGAATATCAATGGACATCACATGTTCCCTCTGAAGTAATACCCGGGCATGAACTTAGCCATGGAAGAGGGCCAGGTAATCAGAAACTATGATCCTGTCTACTGCCCATTGCCTGGATCTGTCGATGGTCAACTTGGCCAGGTCGAGGAGCAGACCCAAGAGGAGGTCTTCTAATTTGCCCACACCCCTCCACACGTGATGCCCAAAAATCAGGGGGATGGGGCTAAACTGCAACAAAAAGCACAACAAAAGGTTTTTCAAAATACTCAAACAGGGGTGCAATCACTTACAATCAGTAGACATATGGTCCACAGATTCCACAGCATCATAAAATTAGGAGATTTTAGCAGAGGCAATTTTAACAATGTGCCATCAATTAAGGCCTGTAAATCGTCAAGGGCTCATCTTGCTATTGAGCCAATTACCAACATTCCCAGCAGGTGACAGCCTTCTAACTGGATTGAGCATGATGTCATTTTCCCCCAACATCTATGGTATAATGTGTGTGATGCAACTGTCTTTTAATATCATTTATTTTGGATTTTTCAGATTTGATCTAGAGGCATGTGGGCTTCTATGCCTTTGAAGGTGTTTCATGATCCAATTTGCAAATATTTCTGTGGACATGGTGGTTTCTCTTTAAAAATAATAGCATGAGAAAGATATTTCTTACAGGGCACTGAGAATAAAAGAGTCATGAAAGATTGTTCTTCGTGTGTACTGGGAATTTGTTTACATAAGGAAAGTTTTATGACCATTAAGCAATGAGTGTAGTGCTTTCAGCTTTGGTTAACAGGTTCTGGAAATTGTAGGGGATTTAGCTTTGAGGAAGCATGCAGAGCTGGGAAAAGCTTCTTAGGTTCAGTTTGGCAGTTTGCAGAAGTCTTGGCCAAAATTGGATGTGCAAGACCACTGCTCCTGAAGGAGGGAAATCATTTAGAACTGTTAAGAAATAGATTACCTCAATCCAAGGAGTTAATTAGAAAGTTTGAGACCAGAAGTGTTTGGCTAAAATCCTGAAGACGTTATGTGAAGCTCAAAGGCTAAGCTAAGATGTATGACCCTCAAGGAAGAGGCTATCAGATTCTCAAGACTGCAAATTACACATGAGTTAAGTTAGACCCTGTAGATGTGATAGAGAAAGTAGCTCTCTCTGGTATGATTTCTGTAAAAAAAATTTTGTGGTTAGGATTAATGGCATTGTAATTTACCTTGTGTTTCAAAATTTATAAACCTGTGTTATATGTAAATAGTTTGGTTTATTCATTTTCATCTTCAATTTTTGTGATAGAGAACAAAATTTTTGTTTTATTGTTATTACCAATCTGCAGAATGATGTGCTTGTGTTTCGGTGAAAGACCACCTCAATGAAACAAAAAGAAACCTGTTGAGCCAGAATTCAGTCTCGGATCTGACCTGTCCACTAATAACATCAACTAGCATTATAACACCTGATGCAGTCATGCATTATTTTATCTCCGTAACATAAGAATGAGGCATGGATATCATGTTATTAAATAACCTAATAGATATTTATTGCAGCTAGCTATTATATCTAATCATTACATTTGCAGACACATAAGAGTTTGAGCCAACATCAAGCTTTGAAGATACACAAAGTAGCATTGAGCAGAATCCTTCCAGTATTATGTCACGTTTCAAATGATCCCCAGAAAGATGCTATATAAGACCTTTATACCCCTCAGGCCACATGTTATGATACAGTGATACAATTATATTGACATACTGACTGAGAGGCACAACACATCACTCTTTCTACCGAAGATAAAAACATATCCCACACAAGTATACATGATTATACATTGGCATGTGCATGGGTTTTCAATTCAATTACTATACAAACAAACTTTGTAAGACTGATGTTTCAAACTTCAATGTAATGCTGTAGAGGTTTAACAATTCATTCTGATACAATGACCATCTACTTATTTGGAATGGGACATATTGTTCCCTGTGGCACTTTGTTCACTTCTCCATCCTATCATAATGGAGAGTAGTAAAGCTATTGGTAATTTAGTCATCTTGCCACTTTTTGCCATTACTGAACATTGTCCCACGATCATCATTCTCTGCATAACTGATGTGCCACACATTAGTCTGAGCTGGCTTTAGTTCCTTCACAATGTAGTACCATGATCATTAATGACTTCATTTGATCTGGGCTGGTTGCATATTCTACAACCATGTATTAGTATCTAAGTATTAGTATTTGGATTTCTGACTTGCAATCTCTGCCCAGTGCAGAGTTTGGGTATAAGAATAGTAAGTGCTAGAGAAACTCAGCAGCTTAGGTAGCACATATGGAGAGATACAGTGTTAATGTTTTGATTCCAGTATGACTCTTCTTCGGAATTGAGAGGAGTTAGAAAATGGTATTTTTTTATGCTGTTGTCAGAAAGGGAGGCGGAGGAAGTGGAACAGATAGTGAGGGTGCTCAGAGGATAAGCCAACTATGATAGATAAGATAATGGTGGTATAGGAGTGATAGATATTTAAAATAGGTGTAAGTGTTAGGTGTAAAAACAGTGTGTTGGTTCTGCTGAGAAGGTCATGGGTGAGGGTGAGGGTGTGTAAGAAAAATGGAGGATAGAAGTCATACATTGAAGTTGTTGAACTCAATATTGAGTGCGATAGGCTACAAAGTTTCTAAGTGGAAAATTTGATATTGTTCTTCCAGCTTGTATTGAGCTTTATTGGAACATTTGAGCAGGACAAGGATGGAAATATATGCATGCAAACAAAGTGGTTCAGTGAAATAGCAAGCAACTGGAATGTTGGAGCCATTCCTGAGAGAGAGCAGAGGTCTCCCGCAAAGTGGTAACCCAGTCTGCATTTGGTTCTTAATTCCTTGAAGGTGGAGTCGCAGGTAGACAAGATAGTGAAGAAAGAAGGCATTTGGTACACTTGCCTTCATTGAGTATAGGAGTTGGGACGTCATGTTGTGGCTGTACAGGACGCTGGTTAGGCCACTTTTGGAATACTGCGTTCAATTTTGGTCTCCCTGCTATACGAAGGATGCTGTGAAACTTGAAAGGGTTTCGAAAGGATTTACAAGGATGTTGCCAGGGTTGGAGGGTTTGAGCTGTAAGGAGAAGCTGAATAGACTGGGGCTAGTTTCCCTGGAGCATCAGAGGCTGAGGGGTGACCTAATGAAAGTTTATGAAATCATGAGGGGCATGGATAGAATGAATAGCCAAAATCTTTTCCCCAGGGTAGGCGAGTCTAAAACTAAAGGGCATAGGTTTAAGGTGAGAGGGGAAATATTTAAAACGGATCTAAGGGGCAACTTCTTCATGCAGAAAGTAGTGTGTATATGGAATGACCTGTCAGAGGAAGTGGTGAAGGCTGGTACAATTATAACATTTAAAAGGCACAAAAACAGGAGTTGCTGGAATAGCTCAGCAGGTCAGAACTGAGGAAGGGTCACTGGACCCGACACATTAACTCTGATTTTTTCTTCACAGATGCTGCCAGCCCTGCCAGCAACTTCTGTTTTTGTTCCTGATTTACAGCATCCGCAGCTCTTTCAGTTTTTATTTAATATTTAAAAGGCATCTAGATGGGTATACAAATAGGAAGGCCTTAGAGGGATATGGGCCCAATGCTGGCAAATGGGACTAGATTATTTTGGGATGTCTTGTCAGTACAGACAAGTTGGACCAAAGGGTCTGTTTCCATGCTGTACATCTCTATGACTCTATGACTGTATGGTCTCACCAATGTAAAGGAGAACTGCATTGTCAGCAGCAAATACTAGACTGAAATACTCGGTTGAAAGAAGTGCAAATAAAACACTACTTCACTTGAAAGTTATGTTTGGGGATTCCTTTACATTGATGAGTCTATTCACCTGCTTGCCAGAAGATGCCACAGGAAAGGCCATGAGTGCGACTCTTCTGAAGAGGAACTGTCAGACTCAGTGAGCTAGCCATCACCTCTATACCAATTGAAACCTTCAGGAAGGAGCAATATCAAAAGGAAAGGGGCACTATCATTGATGCATTATTTGAGGATGGATGTAAGTGTAAAGCCATTGTGTAGGCCAGTGACAATTGTATGATTTGGGTGCTCAAACCAGCAAAGCATACAAATAAACAAAATCTATAACAGATGTGCTTTATCGCACCTACTCAAAAACTGTTCAGCTTCTCTGGATGAAAGAAAGTTGCTGAACCAACTGGGGCCTGGACATGGTTATGTTTTTTTAATGTGGAAAATCATTTGTTTGGTATTTTTAAGCTTTTTTTCGCAAGAGCAGTTTGGAGCTGTGCGTTTAGAACCAGATAAGTGACTATTTAAAATCAGTTCAGCAGCTCTCGGGCTTTCTCTTTGTTAAAAATAACTGTTGGCCTTCAGCCACAGCCTTTAGTTTTGCTTGTACTTATAACGTAAGTCATTTTACTTTTAAGTAAACTCACTCCTAGAAATATCTCATATGTTACAAAAATTCATATTCACATCAAAAGAAGTGAGGGTTGTCTTCTTGCTGGCTTGTGCCCTGTCAAAAGATTGGGACAGCCATAGATTTTCACGGAAACTGGTGCTTGCCTATTGTCTAAATTCTCCGATGTCTGGTTGGTCTTCAGTTATTTTTCTAAATATCTACTATGAAGTCTTTACTTTTATAGATGGCCCCTGCTGCTAATCCTGGGGTGATTTGCCTCCAACAAGATTTTTTACCTGATGTGGGAATGCTTATGTTATCTGCTTTACCATAAGAGCAGAGCATGTATAAACTGGTATTGAAGAATTCACCAGACATGTTTTACAGTGAGCTGTTATTGGCAAACATTGCTTTCTCAGGTACACAAGTATCTGGATTAATATCAAGCTTTAAATTACACAGAGCAGCATACTTTCACTAGCAAGATCGAGTATGAGACCATTATACCTCAGGTCACATGCTATCATAGATTGACAATATTATGACTATCTCTTAGGAGTATATTGATTTACTGACTTGTGAGACATAACACAACAGGAAGGACCTTCCATTTGCCCTAATCTGGAGCCAATTTGGAGCAGAGATGCAGGCAAGGGGAAAGATCATCTACCCACTTAACCATCATCTCCCCACTTACCTTCTTGACATTTGCACCCTGAAAGCATGGGCCTCCAATGACAATCTCTAGGTCTTAGAAGCTGCTGGCATATGATCGGAGGGCAACTTCTTTGTGGGATTGGGTTGATCGGTGACCCTTGAAAAAGCCTGCACCCACACTTAATGGTCCTTACAATAAATCTCAGTTGTCCCCTCCAACTTCAATTTAATTCAGTCCTCTCCCTCTTCTCCCTACCTTTCCCTCACTTTTGATGTCATTGTACTGCCCCTGATGCCCTTGCATGTAAATTCGTTACTTTGTTAGAGACACAAGTGGTTTGATGGGGAAGAAAACTGTTCAGTGATGCATACTAGCATTCCTGGATATAAGGAAATTAATTAAATTTCAATCGCTAACTCTGTTCCTCTCTCCACAGATGCTGTCAGATCTGGAAAAGTATTTCCAATATTTTCTGTCTTATATTGGAGAAGCAAAGTCACAAGTTGAATCCCTGACCTCATCTAAATTAACACATGTTAGTTGAATACCTGATGAAATTCACTGTCTAAGCTCAAAAGGGAGGAACGAATAATTTGGAAAGTTACTGAGAGGCCACGAGTATCTGTGAAAATGAATGATCGTAAGTCAGGATTTTAAGCGAGATGAAGAGGCCAGAAAATGAAAGGAAGAAAAAATTGCAATGTTACCGGTATCACTACATAATATCATCAAAACATGAAAACCTAAATCAGGTTTTCAGGTGTCTCTCCCAATAATAAATGGTTTATTAAACATAAACTTAAAGAGTTGTCTATAAAATGGTTCAATGGAAATATGGTCAAAAAGAAGAGAAATAAAAAAGCTATTTCAGGAAAACCTGAATTAGAAGTATGGTGGTCAGCAAGAACTATTTCACATTCCACTAAGTTCCAGTTGCTATTGTATGCCCTTTCTTACGTACATTTCACATATTAATTTGTTATTCTTTCGTTCATTATGTGATTAGTTCATCCACTTTGAATGCTATCATTCAGTCATAAGTTAATTGCTAAGGAGAGAATGTAATGTCATCAGAGAATAACCTACTCTTATAAAGAATATTGTCAACTTATTTTTTATCAATGGGAAGAAGAGCAAAATGTCCAGAATGAATGAATTACTTGTGTCTCCAGCTGAAGATTTTCTATTCATTGTTACTAACTGCTTGAGACTGTCAAGGTTGGATTTTTTTTATCTTTCGCTATTTTCCCTTCTCTTTTCCTGAAAGTGTTTGCTTTGATCCAGCGTGATAGGTAACCCACCCAAATGTCTATTAATCATTTGAAAGCCTTGACACTGGGGCTACTCACTGGAGCTTATTTTAATCTTGTTCTTGACAAATATGTCTGTGTTTACACAAGAGGCACATGAACCCTGGTTGATCTACTTGTTGTGATCTATTGACCAACAGCACTCCTACCACTGCCCCCACTAAAATTCAGTTAATGCAGCACTATCTGGAGATTAAACCTGGGCTTCTTTTAGTGTCTCAGTTAATTCCTCGTTAGTTACTGAAAAATTAAGGGAACAACTGTCGCACAACAGTTAAAATCTCTGAAATTCTAAGCATGAGATGTGAAAATAGAACAGATATACATGGATATAATTAAATAGCAGAGTTTAAAATATCCACTGTTGGTACAGTAATGTTTAAACATATTTCTGCTATATATTGGCCGCTCAGCATGAACTTGATTTGAATTATACAAGTATAGAGAATGATTGATATTCAAAGTGGCACAAGGTACGTCATTTTTAGGATTTAACTGGATCAATGGTCATAAAATTCCTTGCAGCTTCTCTCACTCTATTGTTGTAATTTCACTGGAACAATGATGAAAGTCATATTTCCACTGCACATCTGGTGAGGCGACACAGATGGAGTTTCGAGGAAATTTCCAATTTCTAATATTTTAATCTACCTACAATCATCTTGTACTGTTCTAAATATGTCTGAACGAAAGGTAGAACTTTCCTTTATATAACATCTTTTAGCCATTGCTCATAGAAAATAGGATATGAGCAGTCCGATCTCACTTGCCCGTTCAAACATTCAACAAGAGCATGGTTGATCAGTAATCTATCTACTTATATGTAACTGAGACCCATCCACAAAATGCCAATCTGGGCAGTGGTGAAGGTGGCAAAAGCAGAAACACTCGAGGTATAAATAAAACAGGTGAAAAGGTCGAAGATAGGGATGAACTCTGAAAAGGAAAAATATTTGGATATGCATTAGTAGTGCAATACCTACAGGACTGAGAATTCGATTAGGCTGCCTAGAACTTACTGAGCTGCACAGGCATACTGGGATGAATGGAATCCCACTGTTTTGTGAATTTCTATCTATTTCAATCTTTACCCTTTAATACCTTTGGATAAGAAAAGACTATCAATCTCAAGCTGAAAATTGACAACTGACCTAGCATCAACTGTTTCACAAAGAGAGCTCTGAATTTCCTCTTCAGAGATAGTAGGAACTGCCGATGCTGGAGAACCGGAAATAACAAGGTGTGGAGCTGGATGAACACAGCTGGCCAAGCAGCATCAGAGGAGCAGGAAAGCTGACGTTTCAGGTCTGGACCCTTCTTCAGAAGAT
>NC_063334.1:64287890-64299641 GCF_021869965.1 Rhincodon typus
GGAAGGACTCTTAACTTCACTCCTGAAATGTCTGGCTCCAATTTTATACTAAGACCCCCAGTCTTAGCTTCCATAAATGACAGAAATATTTTCTATCAACCCTATCGGGTCTCCTTAATTTCTTGAAAACTTTAATCAAATCACCCTTTAACTTAGAGTCATAGAGATATACAGCACGGAAACAGACCCTTCTGTCCAAATCAATCTACGTCGACCAGATATCCTAAATAAATCTAATCCCATTTACCAGCATTTGGCCCATATCCCTCTAAACCCTTCCTATTCATACGCCCATCCAGATACATTTAAATGTTCTAATTGTACCAACCTCCACCATTTCCTCTGGCAGCTCATTCCACACATGCACTACCCTCTCTGTGAAAAAGGTGCCTCTTAGATCTCTTTTAAATCTTTCCCCTCTCACTTTAAACCTATGCCGTCTAATTTTGGATACCCCCACCCCAGGGAAAAGTCCCTGTCTATTCAACCTATCCATGCCCCTCATGATTTATAAACCTCTATAAGATCACCCCTCAGCCTCCGACTCTCCAGGGAAAATAAACTCAGTCTATTCAGCCTCTCACGAAATCTCAAACCCTCTAACCCCGGCACTGTCCTTGTAAATCTTTTCTGAATCCTTTCAAGTTTCACACCATCTTCCCTAAAGCAGGGAGACCAGAATTGCACATAGTACTCCAATAGCAGCCTAACCAACATCCTATACAGCTGCAACATGACCTCCCAACTCCTATACTCAATGCACTGAACAATAAAGGCAAGCGTACCAAATGCCTTCTTCATTATCCTATATATCTGCGGCTCCACCTTCAAGAAACTATGACCCTGCATTGCAAGATCTCTTTGTTCAGCAACGCTCCCCAGGATCTTATCATTAAGTATATAGGTCCTGTCCTGATTTACCTTTCCAAAATGCAACACCTCACATTTATCTAAATTAAACTCCATCTGCCACTCCTTGGCCCATTGGCCCATCGGATCAAGATCCTGTTGTACTCTGAGGTAACCTTCTTTGCTGTCCACTTCACCTCCAATTTGGTGTCATCTGCAAACTTACTAACCATACCTCCTACCTTCAAATCCAAATGATTTTGTGGTTGGTTGGCCCACCGAGCTGGTTTGTTGTTCTGCAGATGTTTCATTACCCTGTTGGGTAACATCATCACTGCAGCCTCCGATGTTATTTAAACTGTGGTGTCCATTGAGCTGGGTTACCTGACTTCTGGTTTTCCTTCACAATGGAGTGTATTTGGGGTCTAGCAGTATGTGTTTATTGAAGGCTTTCTTAGTAGAGAACCAGGCTTCTAGGAATTCCCGTGCTTGTCTCTGCTTCACCTATCCCAGGATCCTGGTGTTGTCCCAGTCGAATTGGTGGTTTTCCTTATCCATGTGGATGGAGATGAGTGAATATTGGTCATGTCTTTTTGTTGCCAGTTATGTTCGTTTACCCTTGTGGTTAATTTCCTTCCTGTTTGTCCAATGTAATGTTTGTCACAGCCTCTGCAGGGAATCTTGTATATGACACTGGTCCTGTCCATAGTGGGTAGTGGGTCTTTGGTTTGGGTGAGCAGTTGGCATAAGGTTGATGTGGGTTTTTGTGCTACTCTGTTGCCCAGTGATTGTAGGAGTCTTGTGGTCAGTTCGAATGTGTTCCTGATGTAAGGTAGCATGATGAGTGTGTCAGGGAGTGTAGTATCTTCCTGGTGTCGTTCGTGTAATAGGCATCTTCTGGCCCAGTTTTTCGGGTATCCATTGTCTTTGAATACCTGGAAGAGGTATCTTCTTCTTCTTAGTGTAGCGCTGTGCTGCTGCAGTGTGTTGTTGCCCGTTTAAATAATGTTCTCACGCAACTTCGTTTGTGTGTGTTAGGGTGGTTGCTGTCGAAATTCAGTACTTGGTCAGTGTGTGTGGCTTTCCTGTGTACCTTTGTTAGGAATTCCCCATTTGTCCTGCGCTCTACCATGACATCCAGGAATGGAAGCTGTTTGTTCTTGTCCTCTTCTCTGGTGAATCTGATCCAGGTGAGGGTGTTGTTTATTAGTTTGTGTCTCCTCTAGTTTGGTTCGTTTAACAAAGACAAAGGTGTTGTCCACGTAGCGTATCCATAGTTTTGGTTGGATAAGTGGAAGGGCCATACTTTCAAGTCTCTGCATCACCGCTTCAGCTATTAGTCCGGAGATAGAGATCCCATAGGTGTCCCATTAATCTGTTCATATATTTGGCTGTTAAAGATGAAGTGGGTGGTGAGGCACAGGTCCAATTGCTTCAGCATGTTGTCTGTGGAGATGTTATCACTAGGATATTGTTCTTGTTTTAGTAGTGTTGCCAGTGTTTCT
The DNA here is from genome assembly GCF_021869965.1 of Rhincodon typus. Classification (NCBI taxonomy): domain Eukaryota; kingdom Metazoa; phylum Chordata; class Chondrichthyes; order Orectolobiformes; family Rhincodontidae; genus Rhincodon; species Rhincodon typus. The sequence continues at coordinate 64,290,245 of NC_063334.1, forward strand.
CTTGCTAGTGGTATGTCTGTCAATGTGAATAGGGACGTGACGTCAAATGATACCATGGTCTCCTCGTCGTCAGTTCTTATGTCCTTGATGGAATTGAGGAACTCTTGGTCTGAGTGGATTGAGTGGGGTGACTTGCTGATGATGTGCTTTAGTCTCCTTTGTAACTCCTTTGCTAATCTATGGGATGGCGTGCCTGGCAGGGAGACTATGGGCCTGAGGGGTACTTGCGGGTTGTGTACCTTCGGGAGGCCGTAGAATCAATGGGTGTTGGTTCCTTCAGGTTTCATTCTTAGGTAGTCTGTTTTGTTTATTTGTCCGGTCTGTTTGAGTCTCTTTAGTGTGTTGAGAATTTTGTTGCCCAGTTGTGGTGTCGGGTCTATCTGCACGTGCTGGTATGTGTTCTCATCGGCTAGTAGTGTTTGTGCCTTGGAGAGGTAGGCCCGTTTGTTTAGCATTATCATCATGCGCCCTTTGTCTGCGGGTAGTATGGTGAAGTTCTTGTCCTTTTTCAGTCCTTCTAGGGCCTTCCTTTCAGATGTGTTGAGAGTGTTGAGTTCGCTTTTTCTGGTCAGTGTCAGGATCACTGTCTGTCTTATAGCTTGTTGTGTTTCTTCATTGATGCCGTTGGTCTTCAGTGTGGCTTCCAGTGTACCTAGGAATTCTGTTTTGTTGGCGTCTCTGTGGTTTATGTAAATGATTTATATAAATGATGAAAAGCAGTGGATGCAGCACCAATCCTTGTGGCACACTGCTGGTCACAGGCCTCCAGTCTGAAAAACAACCCTCCACCATCACCATCTGTCTTCAACCTTCAAGCCAATTCTGTATCCAAATGGCCAGTTCTCCCTCTATTCTGTGGGATCTAATCTTGCTAACCAATTAACAATGAGGGACCTTGTCTAATGCCTTACTGAAGTCCATACAGACAATGTCTACCTCTCTGCCCTCATCAATTCTGTTTGTTACTTCTTCATTTTAAATTCTAGGGAATACAACATAGTTTATGTCATCATTCCTTATAATTTAATTCTTGAGCAAAACGTCTGGTAAGTCTACCATGCACTCCTTCCAATACTAATACATGCTTTTTCAGGTGTTGTGCCAAACTTGAATAAAGTACTCCAATTGCAACCAACCAGGGCTTTGTATTGTTGTAACTTGACTCCGACCCTGTTTGTGTTCTAGTCCACTAGGGTAAAGATCAGCGTTCTATTGGTCTATTTAATTAGATTTTCTTCCTTTCCATGTCATTTTAATATTAAACACAGAGAGGTCTCTCAGATGTCTTTGGATGCCTGTGTCCAACTCTTTACCATTTAGAAAGCACCCTGTTCTATCTTTCTTAAAACCTCATATGTATTTCCATTGAAATCCATTTGTCAGAGCTTTACCCGTTCAGTTTATCGATTAAAATATCTTTGTAATTTTAAGATTCCATTTACACACAGTTTATAGAGCTGCCACCTTTGTGTTATTGATAAACTTGGGTATGATAAACTTTTCTGTCCTATCTTCTAAGTTGTTAATAAACACTGTACAGAAAATATTTAAGACTGTAGCACAGATTTTTATGGAACACCATGAGTGACATTCTGACATTAAAGTACCAGCCTAACCCTACACTCTGCCTCCCATTGCTCAGCCAACCGGGCCAATAATTTTCTCTCAATTTCATGAACATTAACCTTTGTGAACAGTCCCTTATGAAAAACTTTATTGAATGTCTTCTGAGAGTCCATATTGTTCATAGAAATTTCTATCCACCATTTTGTTGCTTCAAACGATTCAACTTGGTTCATCAGGTGTGACCCACCCTTTATAAATTCATATTGGATCTTTCTGATCAGATGAAAATGTTCATGTGTCCAATCACTCAATGCTTATTTATGTGTTATTATAATTGCCAATCAACAGGCGTTTGGCTCAATGATCTACAATTCTCCGGTTTCTGTCTTGAAACTATAGGCCAGGAGTAGGTCATTCAGCCCTTCAATCCTGCTCTGCCAATCAATACGAGTGTGGGTGATCTTCTATCTCAACATTGTATTCCTGTTTTCTCCCGTTCCCCCTTGAAGCCTTCCAAACCAAATATATCAATCTCTTTCTTGAATGTACTGAGTGACTCAGCCTCCACAACCTTCTGTAGCAGCACATTCCACAGGTTGACCACCCTCTGAGAAAAGAAACGTTATCTCATACCAATCTTAAACAGCTTACTCCATATCCTGAGACAGTGACCCATGGTTCCAAACTCCTCAACAAGGGGAAACCTCTTCCTCTGCATCCAGCCTATCTAGTACTGTTAGAATTATATACATTTCAATCGGAGCCCCTCTCATCCTTCTAAACTCTCATAAATAGATGCCCACATGAACTAGTCTCCTCTCGTACAACAGTCTTGCCCTTCCCAGTATCAGTCAAGTGAAATTTTGCTGCACTTACTCTTTTAAAGTAAACCATTTCTTAGGTAAGGAGGTGATAATTGCATCTAATACTCCAGGTCCTGTAGTCTGCAGTAAGACATCTCTACTCCTGAACTCCAATCCTCTTGCAATGAAGGCCAACATACCATATGCTTTGCTGATCCTCTGCTACACCTGCCTGTTTGCTTTCATTGACTGCCATACAAGGGTACCGAGGTCCCTGTGTACCTTCTCATTTCTCAACATATCACCATTTAAATAATATCCTACTGTTCTGTTTTTCACAACGAAGTGCATAACAGCATATTTACCCACATTATTTTGCAACTGTCATGTGTTTATTCATACACTCAACTAGATCACTCCACAGCCTCTTTGTATCCTGGTCAAAACTCATAATCTCACCTAGCTTTGCGTCATCAGCAAACTTGGAGATATTACGTTTGGTTCTCTGATCCAAGTCATGTGTATATATTGTGAATAGTTGGGACCCAAGCACTAATCACTGCTGTACACCATTCGTCACTCAGTTCCACCTGGAAAAGACCCATTTATTCACATGCTCTGTTTCCAGCCTGACATCTAGTTCTCAATCCATATTACCCCTAATCCCATGTGCTTTCATTTTGCCCACTAGCCCCTTACATGGGACCTTATCAAAAGCCTTCTTGAAATCCAGATGTATCATATCCACTGGTTATCCCTTATCTACTCTACATCTAAAATCTCCAAAAAAAAGTTAAACATGAGTTGTCTTTCATAAACCCATGATGACTTTATTTAATCCCATTAGTGTTATGTTATCAGTCTTTTATAATAGACTAGCATTTTCTCCACTACTAATGTTAGGCTAACTGATCTGTAATTCTTTAGTTTTCTCCCTCTGCCTTTTTTAAACAGTAGTGTTGTAGTACATTGTCATCCTCCAAACTGAAGGAACTGCTTCAGAGTTTTTTCAATGCATTTAAGATATCCTGACCACTTCCTTTAATGGTCTGGGGTGTAGACTATCAGACCCTGGTGATGTGTCAGCCATTAACCCCACTAATTTCCCTTTTTTACTAATGCTGATTTTCTTCAATTCCTCCCTCCCACTAGACTATTGGTTCCACAAAATTTCTGGGAAATTATTTGTGTGCTCTTTTCAGAACCAAAATATTTGTTCAATTCTTCTGCCATTTCTTTATTCCCCATTATTATTTCCTCTATTTCTGAACCTCAATTCACCTTCACTAACATTTTTCTCTCCACACATTTATATAAACTTTTATAGTTGATTTTTATGTCCTTGTACGTTTATTCTCATGGTCTATTCTCACCGTCTTGATCAATCTTTTTGCCCTCTTTTGCTGAATTCTAAACTGCTCCCAGTCCTCAGACCTGCTGCTGGAAATTTTAAGTCATCTTCTTTGGATCTAGTATTATCCTTAACTTTTTTTTTGTAAGGCATGGTTGAGCAACTTTTCCTGTTTTGTTTCTGCAGCAGAAAGAAATAAAAAATTATTATAATTCTTGCATATATTCCTTAATAATTAGCTATTGCCTAAATACTACCAACACTTTGATAAGGTTCCCCATTACCAACTCATGCTTCATACCCTCCTAGTTCCCTTTATTTATATTCAGGACCCTAGTTTTGGATTCAAACTCATTACACCTTATTTTAATGGACAATTCAAATATTTAATACTGACTCTTCCCCAGTAAGCACCACACAGAAATATTGTTAACTAATCCTTTCTCAATGCGCACTATCCAGTCTAGGATAGCCTGCTCTCTCATTAGTTTTTCAACATATTGATCTAAAATAATATCATGTATACGCTTCAGGAAATCCTCCTCCACACTTTTATTGCTAGTTTGGTTTGTCCAATCTATATGTAAATTAAAATCACACATGATTACAGTTGTCCCCTTATTGCATTCAAGTCTACCCTCCTGTTTAATGCCTAGCCTTATATTTTTGCTATTATTTTGGGCCTGTAGACAACCCTCACCAATGTTTCTGCCCCTTGGTGCTTTTTATCCCCACCCATACACATTCCTCGTCTTGGTTTTCTAATACAAATATCCTTCCTCACTACTGCATTGATTTCTTCCTTTATTAACAATGCCACTCACATGTTTTCCCTATTTATCTGTCCTTTATAAATATTGAATGCCCGGATGTTCAGTTCCCACTCTTGGTCACCCTGCAACCATGTTTCTGCAATTGTAACTATATCATAACCATATATATCTAATGGTACTATTTAGTCATCTATCTTATTGCAAATGCTCTGCACATTAATACATAATGCCTTTAGGCTTGTCCTTTGAAACTTATTAGCTTTATTTTGCACTATGGCTCCCTTTGCTTTTTACTTTTGTTTCTTCTGCCTTCCACTTTCATTTCTTATTTTTCTATCTTTCATTTCTATCCTTGTTTCCCCTTCATTGTCTCCCTGTTGAGGTTCATTGCCATTCTAGTTTAAACCCTCCCTGTCAGTACTAGCAAACAGCCTCCCTGAAAACCTTTGTCCCATCCTGTCCAGTTCAATGCTTGATAGTATGCAGCAATGGTTGTGATACTTTGACTCTCATCTTGCTGGGGCTTCTTGATGTTAGACTCAGTCAAATGCATCCTTGAAGTCAAAGGTAGTCATTCTCAAGTCCACTCTAGAATCCAGCTTTTTTGTTCATATTTGAAGGCTGTAATGAGGTTAGGAGTTGAGAGAGCCTGGCAGAACCCAAACTGAGTATCAGTGCTTGATAGCACTATTAGTAACTCCTCTCCTTTACTAATAAAAGAGAGTAGATTGATGGAGTGACAATAAGCTCATTTAGGCTTATCCTGCTTTTTGTTAACAGGACACACTTGAACAATTTTCTACATTGCTATGGAGATGATAGTTGTATCTGGGGACCATAGCCTCTTGTTGCTTACATCTCATTATATTTTCACTTAACATTGAAGTGATATCATCCTTCATCAATAATACTAATTCTGACACCTCACCATGCTGCCAATATTTTCTTAACTTTGCTACAGACCTGTAGACTTGACATCTTCAGTTACAGTTCTTGATCTCTTGCATGTCTCAATAATGGCTACTATGCCATGACACTGTAAGTTAAGTTTACAATTTGTTCAATTTGTTCCTTACGGTCAATGTGTTTATATGAAGGATGTTTATTTGAATCACACACCTTCACCTGTCCTTCTGGCTCTATTGTTGATTTTCTTACACGTTTCTCATTTCTAGCTCCTGGTTTGATTACTTTTAATTTTCAAATTTATCCATAGTACCTAAAGCACAATTCCTGGTAAAAATTGTTAGTTTCTTTTCGCTTTTTTCAATAATTATTTATACAACCTTTTCCATGTGAACACTGCCAACATGCCTTAGACTATAGGTAGCGATGCCACAGTCCCAGAGGACCATCATGCAGCTCTCTCATTAGAGACAGAGAGATGACTGGTGCTAAGTTTAACCTGACAGTGATCACACCTCAGGCAAGGGAAGCAATTGAGAAGGCAGGACATTCATGATGACCTCAGCTGGTGCGGAAATTGAAACCCATGTTATGAATGAATTATTTATTGTCACATGTATCTTACAGTGAAGTACAACAAAATACAGTAAAAAAAGTTTTATTTGTCAACATAATCCAGTGCGACTTTATTAGTCTAAGAATAAGAGAAAATGAAAAAATATAGCTTCAACAGAAGTCCATTCTTGTACGAGTCCTGAGCTGGCTCAGAACCACCACCGCCTCGCCAGCCCCAACTAACATTGAAGTCACGGATCCTCAGGTGCCGTCTTTCGCCAATTCATCTTCGCTACCAACCACGCTGGGCACACCAACCTTGGAGATTCTCTCCGCAGTTGATGTTGTTGGTGCCACTCTGCATTGCAAAACAACCACGTGAGCTAACTGAACATTTTTATTCACTTGTAGGACGTGGGCATTGCTGGCTGGGCCAGTATTTGCCATTGAGAAGGTGGTCATGAGCTGCCTTTTGAACCGTGTATTTTGAACCAGTCCATGTACTGTAAGTAGACATACAAAATTCCAGGTTTTTGACCCAATGACAGTGAAGGGATGGTAATGTATATTCAAGACAGGATGGTGAGTGCCTTGGAGGGGAGCTTGCAGGTGACGGTATTCCCATGTATCTGCTGCCCTCGTCCTAGATGGAAGTGGTCTTGGGTTGGGATTAGTCTGAGGTCCTTGTGACTTCCTAATCTCTCCCTTCTGCCAAACCTTATTCAGGTATCACTAGTACATTAGCAATGTTTCCTCCTGCTCCATTAGTAGGGCCAGTGACACAAGAACTGGAAGACGTCATTTCCACACCTCTCCTTCTGCCAGTTATTCAGCCTCTTGGATTGTTACCCAATTTGCATGCGACTCAGGTAGTAATCCAGCGATTATAACCCTTGTGTTCCTGTTAAATAATTTAATTCATAACTCCTGATAGACTCTAAATGGGACATCTTGCTGAATCTTTCCTATGTTGTCTGTACCAACAATGGGATCCTAATATTCCCTTCTCCATTATTCTTTCTCAAGAAAATTGTTGTTTCTGTTTTTGTTTCAAATCTCCACAATTCTTTGTTTTATGCCATTATTCTTTCAGACAGGTTTGAGATGTTCTTCATCCTGACACCAGACATAAAATGTATATAAAAATTCCAATGATAATTTACCAAAGAAGAGTAGATATCTTCTCATTGTCATGGTCAACACTAGATATTCAACCAATGTCACTAAAAGAAATTATTTGCTGAAGTAATGGGTAGGAGCTTGCTTGCTCAAAATTGTCTGCTGCATTTCCTACATCAGGATAATGCTACATTTCCAACCTACTTCTTAAAATTATTACATTATGTTATAATGTTGCCTGAAATAAAGAAAAACAGGCGTTGGGTGTTTCAAATCCCTTTTCTAACCGATTAGGCAATTTTTTCAGTGCAGTCTTTGCTGTATTGTAGGGAAAGAATGGAAGTAATGAAGAAAAAGACATTAACTGCAAAGAAGATATTTTCAACTTTGTACTCTTGTTTGAGAGGCTCTACAGACTGAGAACATTTATTGTATTTTGACATGCGCTGCACATTAAGTTTCAAACATTTTGGTCAGGCTCCCTGCTAAAAGTGCAAAGTTAGAAAATTATTTCTTACATAACTATCTTTATGACCTAGCTGGCACAGTATAAACAACTCAAATGTGTATATGGTGAAAAAAATGAATAGCTACCCTTGCCTGAGACTTCCACTTCAGAAGAATAAATCACAAAAAGATGGAGGATAATGGTCCAGAAACTGAAAGCATTTTAAATTGAATAGAAATATATTTTTTAAATTTTAAATTAATATTAGCTGGATAAAGAGTAATAAAAAAGCAGAGGGGTTGAAATTCCTCAAAGGTTCTGCCAGACTTTAGCTGACAGGAGCCTGCCTAAAGAGCTGCAAACATCCAAAATCAAAATACACCATTTCCTCACCGTACTGCTCCCTGACCTCCAAAAGGACCATCAACATAACAACTAACGAGAACCCTCAAACTCGGATGCTTCACTCCTTGGCCTTCAATGGATCTAACATAATTTTGGGGATGTATACTGTGTAAGAAGAAGCATAATGGACATAATGAAAAGATCTTGTCCAGGAAAATCTCTACTGGAGAACATTTTGTATCTAACGTAACTTATGAACCGTACAGGAAGTAGACGCCAGCAGAATTTGACCAGCTCCACCTCTTGCAAACCGATTGGCAATGGACTGACAAATTCTGCTCTGACTAACTCCAACAAAGGTAAACTACAGCTCTTTGCTTTTTGCCAACTCATTCCAGCCTTTGATATAGCTGATCATAAAATTCTGCCACAGTGTACTTCCACCGCCATCCTACTGGCTGGAGTTCCACTTATTTATTTCCATTCTTATCTATCCAGTTGCAGCCAGAGAACCACTTGTAACGGTTTATTTTCCTGACCCCCTCCCCCCTTACACCATTATCTCTGGTTTCCTCAAGGATTTATCCTCTGCTCCACTCCCTCTGTTCAACAGCTACAGCTACATGCTGATGCTTGGTGATATCATCTGTAAATACAGTGTGTAGTTCCACATGATTCCTTGCACCCTGTGGTACCTACAATCACCACAAAACCATTATGTATTAACATGGGCTTCTGAGCATTGCATTCCACTGAAGAGGCTACATGCATACACACACACACCATTATATTGGTGATATAAAGAGCCTCAACCAAAAGGTGGAGGTTGCTGAAGCGGCTATAGAAATTGCAACATAATAGGGACTATGAGGAATGGTGAAGTATATCTTGCTTCACAGGTGGTATCTACAAGTTACTCACTCAAACAGAGTTGAAAGCTCAGTACATTAATCTGAAAATCAATTGTGCAATAAACTCTCAATGTAGACAACAGCATCTCCAAAGTGGGAGGGGGAAGTTATTGCTGGTTTTCCAAGGGGCCAAAGAGCTGCAATGGAATGAAAGGCCTTCTGCTGGGCTACTTCAGTCATCACGATTGTGTTGATTAAACATTGCTTTTCATCTTGCTTCAATTCATAGTTATTTTGAAAGTCAATAATCATTAGAGCATCCAATTCTCAAATGTATTCATGAGGTTATCATCATTGTGCTGACTGATCACCACCTTGCAGTCTCCGAGGTCAGTACGACTGAATAAAATTAGGCAATCTTAGTAACAACCTCAATATCCCAATTGGCCGAGGCATACAGTCTCAAGGGCAGCAAACCAATGCATTACGCACATCCACATATCCACATCTGTGCACGCAACCAGAATCCTGACAGGACGTCCTACTAAGGTAGATGAGTGCCATTTTGGGTGGTGGTGGTTAGAGGAAAATCTCCTGGCAGCGGCCAAATACGTAAAATGAGGGGAACATGAGCACTGTGTTAACAAGGTGTAGAGCTGGATGAACACAGCAGGCCAAGC
>NC_063334.1:64300041-64354609 GCF_021869965.1 Rhincodon typus
GAACCCCCTTCCCCTCCCCCTTTCTGATGAAGGGTCTAGGCCCGAAAAGTCAGCCTTCCTGCTCCTATGATGCTGCTTGGCCTGCTGTGTTCATCCAGCTCTACACTTTGTTATCTCAGATTCTCCAGCATCTGCAGTTCCTACTATCTCATGAGCACTGTGTTAGCCATCTTGCACAAGGAAAAGATAAAGAACTGTGAACTCTATCAGTGCATTATATTTAGTTCCTTGTGCCACCAAAATTGGGCTTTTTGGTCTGTTTGCACGAAAATGATCCTCATGTCAAAGGCATATAAGTCACATCAGGGAGTGCACTCTCCCATGAGGTCTACCAAGCTGTCACTTATCCTGACAATGCTTCTTCAATTTAAAGTGCTATCAGCGATCCTTACAGAGTCATAGAGTCATATAGCACGGAAACCTACCCTTTGATACAACTTGACTGTGCCAACCAAGTTTCCCAAACTAAACTAGTCCCACTTGGCTGCATTTGGCCCAGATCCCTCTAAATCTTTCCTGTTCCTGTACCTGTCCAAAATGACTTTTAAATGTTGTAGCTGCACCTGCACCTGGCACTTTCTCTGGCTGTTCATTCCATTTATGCACGACTCTCAGTGTGAGAAAGTTGCCTCTCAGGTCCATTTTAAATCTTTCTCCTCTCACTTTAAAACTATGCCCTCTAGTTTTGATTTCTCCTAACCAAGGGAAAAGACATTTGCAATTCACCTTATCGATGCCTCTCATGATTTTATAAACCTCTATAAGGTTATCTCACAACCTCCCACACACCAGATAAAATGTTCAAGGCCTATCCACCCTCTCTTTATAACTCACAGAATCATACAGTCATACAGCAGAGAAACAGACCCTTCAGTCCACCTCGTCTGCACCGACCAGACATGCCAATCTGACTGAGTCCCATTCGCCAGCATTTGGCCCATATCCTTCTAAACTCTTACTATTCATATACCCATCCTTTTAAATGTTGTAATTGTACCAGCCTCCACCATTTCCTCTGGAAGCTTGTTCCATACACGCAACAGCCTCTGCTTGAAAAAGTTATCCCTAGTTCCTTTGTAAATCTTTCCCCTTTCACATTAAACCTAAACTGCCTAGTTTTTAATTTCCCCATCCTAGGAAAAAGATGTTGGTTATTCACCCTATTTTTCACCTCATGATTTTATAAACCCCTATAAGGTCGCCCCTCAGCCTCTGACACTTCAGGGAAAAATGCTCCAGCCTATTCAGCCTCTCCCTACAGCTCAAACTCTTAAGTTTCAGGAACATCCTTGTAAATCTTTTCTGCACCCTCTCAAATTTCACAACATCATTCCTATAGAAGGATGACCAGAATTGAATGCAGTAGTCCTCAAGTGGACTCACGAATGTCCTGTACAGCTACAATATTACATCCCAACTCCTATACTCAATATTCTGAGCAATGAAGGTAAGCATAACAAACACCTTCTTTACCACCAACAACAAAAACAGAAGTTGCTGGAAAAGCTCGGCAGGTCGGGCAGCATCTGTGAAGAGAAATCAAAATTAATGTTTCGGGTCTGGTGACTCTTTCTCAGAACAGTTGTTAGAAAGGGTCACCAGACCCAAAGTGCTAACTCTGACTTCTCTTCACAGGTGGTACCAGATTTGCTGAGATTTTCCAGCAACTTCAGTTTTTGTTTCTGATTTACAGCATCCGCAGTTCTTTCGGCCTTTTTCACCACCCTGTCTACCTGAGATTCTACTTTCAAGGAACTATGCACCTGCGCCCCAAGGTCTTTTTGTTCAGCAACACTCCCCAGGGCCTGTACATTGACTGACCTGCTTTGCTTTACCAAAATTCATCACCTCACATTTATCTAAATTAAAATCCATCTGCCACTCCTTGGCCCATTGGCCCATTTGATCAAGATCACGTTGTACTCTGAGATAACCTTCTTCACTATCCACTATATCACCAATTTTCATGCCATCCACAAATGTACGAATGATGCTTCTTATATTCTCACATATATTCCTGTATAAATGACAAACAACAGTGAACCCAGCACCGAACCCTGCAGAACACCGCCTCACCAGTGATGGCCACAAATTACTAAAAACACATACTCCCTTCTGAATCCTCAGATACTATAGGAGTCTAGGACTGCATTCAGAAATATCTGGATATCATGCAGGTTTAGTGGTAATTATCATACTGATAATTGCCATTTAATAACAATGTTCAAAAAAAAATCTAACTTCCTCCCATTTACAACTCACGACATTACCATTGACATTATACTCATCATAAATATCCTGGGAATTCCCATAGATTGGAATTAGCAACTCAAATGCAGCAGTGATAAATGCCATGGCCACCAAAGCATGTCAGAAACTGGGTATTCTGTAACGAACGCTTAATTTCTGATTCTCCACCAACTAGAAATACAAAATCACACACCTTTCATCACAATAGAAAATCAACGTCTTCCATATAACATCATAATAAATAATTATTTAGGTTGATACAACATTTCTCTTTTTCTGTGTACACGTATAATTTCACACTTCTGGGCATTTATGTTTGCACAAACTCCTTTTGATCAGTTTTAGCCTAAGACCTGACTTTTAATTTGCTAAGTAGAACATATATCATATTCTCTGCACCTGTCTCCCAGGGGAGCTAAGATTTAAAACTTCAAGCAGCTCCACTAGCAAATGATCAAATACTGGATTAATGCGTCAATTGGTCAAATCACACTATTTATTCACACTATTTACATCAGACTTGAATTTGATTATTTACAGTTGTTTCTTTCCTTATTTTAAGATCTCATGATTTCTCCGTCTCTCAAATTTCTGAAGTAAAATTATTAATTTCACAAAATCTTTATTTATCTGTAATGAATGCTTACTTTCTGATTATCCACCAATTAGAAATACAAAATCATCAGACAGGTGAATAAACTCCTTTCTTTTCATTTTTGAAGTCAGTTAGAATAGAACTTGATTTTTCTTTTCAAAATGTGACTCCTCAATTCACTGTGCATTTGACCATACGTGGAACTAAATGAAAAAATAAGTTAGACAGTTTTGAGTTACAAAGTTAAGGAGCTAGTTTTATTGTAAACTGACTCAAGCAAAGTAAAAAAAAACTATTAAAAACCTATCCCAATCTTCATAACATTGGCACACATACTAGTACACACAAATGTAACAAATTATATAATACAAGAGCTGAAGAAGAAAAATAGTTTTAAGTCCATAAGAAAAAATAATTACATATTTTGATTTCCTGTTAGTATTTGTGAAGTCCTATTGTGTTGTGACCATTGTAAACTGGTTGATTTTCTGGAGGCAGTTTCTTTTAAACTGAAACGGTGGGTCAGTGGATAGCACTGCTGCCTCACAGTGCCAGGGACTCGGGTTTGATTCCACCCTTGGGCAACTGTCTGTGTGGAGTTTGCACATTCTCCCTGTGTCTGCGTGGGTTTCCTCCAAGTGCTCCGGTTTCCTCCCACAGTCCAAAGATGTGCAGTGTAGGTGGATCAGCCATGCTAAATTGCCCGTAGTGTTCAGGGATGTATCGATTCGGTGGATTATTGGGAATGGGTCTGGGTGGGATGCTCTAAGGGTCGGAGTAGACTTGTTGGGCTGAAGGGCCTGTATCCACACTGTAGGGATTCTATGATTCTATGAAATTTGTCTTTTTCCAGAATGGCCATTAGGGATCTTGAGGTTCATTTCATTTATAAATTATCCATCTCTGTGACGTATGCCAACTGCAGCTCAGGTAATAAAGCAGAGATTATGATCTCTAAGGTTCTGCTCCTTTATTTGAGAATCTGTCATTGTCACTGGTTAGAATCTTGACTCCTCGTTAAACAACCCCTGTAGGAGTATCTTCACCAGGTCAGACTGCAGTAATTCAAGAAGAATAAAATAAATTCTTGAAATTCCATTGTAATTTTCATGGCTTCAGTCTGTCCCAAAGTGCTTAACAGCCAATTAAATACTTTTTAAGTGTATTTATAATAGTAATATACAAAGTACTTGTGTAGATGAAATTATATCAACCAGCTTCTTTAGGACAAGTGTTGGACCATAAATGTCAACGTTTCCGCAATGCCCACATCCCATTAATGCATTTTTAAAATGCTTGAAGACTGACATGCAAGAAGATAATTTGTTAGTTAATAAATATTTCATTGTGTCATTATATTTATGCAGTACTGAATAATGGAAAGTTAGAAAATTGCCTGGTTCATAATGGCACTAAGATAAATATTATAATAAACTGCATATTTTTCCTTTTTGGGCTATAAACTGGATTGGAAGTAAACACTCTTATAAAGTTAGAATACCGGGGGGATTTGCAACTTGGAAAATCAAAAGAGCATGGTAGAATATTTTTAGCTATACATAACTATGTTGCTTTGGTTATTACATTTCTGAGATGCAGCAGCACCAGGAGTCCTAGATTTAAGGGAAGACTGCCTGATGACAGACCTTGGATTGGTCCAGGTTCAGTATATTGCAGACTTGAAAGGGCAGTGCAGCCAGAAACATCCAGGAGTAGCAAATAGAAAATATCTTTCTCTCCCTTCTCTCTGTGTCAATGAAAAAACAAAGCAAAAAGCTTAGAGAATGAAAATAAACAGTCTAATACTGGAAAAGACTTGGCTGTACCTGAAAAGCTCAGCATGTCTGGCAGCATCTGAGAAGAAAAAATCAGAGTTAACGTTTCGGATCCGGTGACCCTTCCTCAGAACTGTTCTGAGGAAGGGTCACCGGACCCAAAACGTTAACTCTGATCTTTTTCTTCACAGATGCTGTGGACCTGCTAAGCTTTTCCAGCAACTTTGTTTTTGTTCCTGATTTACAGCATCCGCAGTTCTTTCATTTCTATTGGGTCTATCTGATCTGCTATTAAATTTTAAAAAATGGCCATTGCACTGTAAATATCATTGTGCCATTGCTAAAATCAAAAGAACTGTGAGAAACAGCTGTCTACCTTATGGCCTGGCCTTTTGATCTACAAAATTCATTGTCCTGTCTATATTTTCCAACCTAATATACTTCTGTCAAACCCTCTTCTGTCTTTCTGATTGAATGCATGTGCTCTTTGGGTTTTAAAGGTATACAGATTAAGTCACATACCAGAGGTTAGTGGTTCTTTTTTTTTCTGTCTATCATTTGTTAAATGATAAGTTTGATTGCAATGAAAGTGTTAATTTCCTAATAATGATGAAATGCGAGTCGCAGCCAGTCAGGAAAATTGATCATTTTGGAGGTTTAATAGGGTATTCACACATTGGTGAAGGATTAAGAACTAGTAGGTCTCAATTATGAGTGCATTCTTCCAAATTCCTGATTTGGACATAAAAATTTCATATGGTAAACAGAAACGATGTCCATTTGGCACCCATCATAAACTGCAATAAAAAAGCTATTGTTTATTTCATGTAATTGAAGTTTTCTGTATGACTAATTGCATGTAGGCATGTGCGAGCAGGTGTTGGGCTCAAAATAGATTTAATTAAGGCACTGCTTATAATAGTAAAAATTAACACAGACAAATTTCTTTAATCTCCTTTCCAAAAAGCTATGTAGACTATATGCACCATTTCTATAACAGTAAGGTAGGATTTTCACCCATATAACTGATACCTTTCTAATTTAAAGGGGTTTAAATGCTATTGGTCAACATCTGTTTTATAACCACATATCACACATAAAACATCTGGCAAAGATAAAGGTTCTGGGTTCTGCAAAAATAAATAGAGAACAAAACAAATCAGAAGACAGAGATTCAGAGCTTTGACAAAATATTATAAAATTGAAATGACTAGAAGTGTTTTCGCCCACTTTATGTTCATCTGTTGTTCAATCAACATTTCGTTACGATCAGGTGAAGAGGGAAAATTGGCTTTCTTCTTTTTAACCACCTAGTGGTCGATCACAACACTTTAAAAAATATATTTTCATTATGTAGCTATTATGTTTCAATTGAAATTAATTAAGTAGAATAAAATGGATGAGCCAAATTCTACAGCTTTCTTGAGTGGAAGAAATTTTTAATACATACTAACTCTGAGAAAAATAATAACAATGTCACATCAAATACACACACATACATACACACACACACATACACACACACACACATACACACACACACACACACACACACACAAGTCATAAGTTTAAAAAAGACAAATTATCTGGTCTAGTCTAGAAAAATAAGCTATAAAGGTTTAAAAAAAATCTTAGAGTCTTTGAGGTTTTAGAATTTGAACCTGAGACCTGTAGTTTAATGGTTGACTAGTACTCTGTAGCAGTGTCAAAGTTTGCAAAGCTTAAGTTCTCAGTGAGTGTCATTTCTCTCAAGTCACTTTTACACCAAACACTTACTTTAAGACTGACAGAGACAGAAAAAGAGAAAGGCTTGCAGTGTCCTTGCTGTTACAAGGTAAATATTTCTTTCAGTTTGTGCTTAGTCACTCAAGGTAGTTGTTGATCGAGGTCCATTTGAATATTCTTGAGTCTGTACATTGACCTTCCAATTGTCCACAAGTATCTTTCATTTCCTGATGTACAAATTTATCATGGAAATGTGAATTAAACAACAGATATGAATTTCTTGTTGCTAATGCACTTAGCTGATTTTGGAGTTCACATAACGTGGCAATCTCTATGCAGCTCATTTCATTTTTCCATTTGCATTCCCTGAACTTTCCCCAATCTGTAGTCAGGAGATTAAGCAGCTATTTTTAGATCAGTATTTGTCCTTTTTTAAAAAAACACATTTTCAGTTAATTTAAAAGCATTTAAAAGGTCTCAGGTATGACAAACAGATGATGGAAATTGAACATTGACAGTCGATTATTATGATCATAACATTCTCTAAACCAAGTGTTGGATCATATCTTGAAATATATAATTCAGCATAATTGAGAATTCTGAACAGTGGGTTGCCAGGCAATAATTAAATTGAGAAGTTGCAATTTCAGATTAAGGATGCAAATTATAAAATTATGCTGACCTTTGCATAATATTGAGTTGCTTCAAATGGTGTTATGATGCCAGCTGATATTACTATTGGATGAGACAGATCTCAGAATGAAATCTGGCTTGATAAGTCAGATTTTATTTTTAAACAGCATCATTGTTTCACTGAAACATAAGCACTACAGACTGTAGATTCCGTTTTAACAATAAAAGTTTATTACACAAAATAAATGTTATTAAAATAAACTGAACCAAGCTATCTAAATGTAACACTGTTTGACAGATTTCAAAACATACAGTAAAACAAATTTCCACCTACTCCCCAATACAAATATTTTACCGTTACTCTAAAACCAGAAAAATTTCAATTCCATATTAAATCTGGAGTTTTAACTTGACTGTTTCTTTCTCAGTTCCTGTCCTGTGAGATGCGAAGGTTTTATTTTGAATTTCTACGAATCTGCTGGAATTCTTTGAGGATGTAATTAGATAGAGTTGACCAAGGGAGCTTGTGACTGTCGATTATTTAGACTTTCAGACAGCTTTCAACAAAGCCCCACATAAGAGATTACCATGTATAAATAATGTGCATGGGTTTGGGGATAGTGTATTGAGATGGATAGAAAATTGGTTAGCAGACAGGAAACAAAGAATAGGAATAAATACAGAGATAGTAGGAACTGCCGAGGCTGGAGAATCTGAGATAACAAGGTGTAGAGCTGGATGAACACAGCGGGCCAAGCAGCATCAGAGGAGCAGGAAAGCTGACATTTCGGGTCTAGACCCTTCTTCAGAAATGGGGGAGGGGAAGGGGGTTCTGAAATAAATCAGGAGAAAGGGGGAGGTGGATAGAAGATGGAGTAGGAATAAATAGATCTTTTTTCTGAATGGCATGCAGCAACTAGTGGGGTATTGCAGCAATCGATACTAGTACCGCAGCTATTCACAACATATGCTAATGATTTAGATTGGGCTGGGGTAAATGTAATATCTCAAAATTTGCAGATGACACAAAGCTTGGTCAAATGGTCAGCTGTGAGGAGGATGCAGTGATGTTGCCGTGTGATTTGGACAGGGTGAGTGAATGGGAAAATACATGGCAGACGCAGTATACTGTGGATAAGTGTGAAGTTATCCAATTTGGTAGCAGAAACGTGAAGATAGGTTATTATTTGAATGGCTGTAAATTGAGAGAGGAGAATGTTCAAGGAGACCTGGGTGTCCTCATGCATCAGTCATTGTTTTAGGATAAGGGGTAAACATTTGCGACTGAGACAAGGAGAAATTTCTTCAGGCCAGGCAGCATCAGAAGAGCAGGAAAGCTGATGTTTCGGTCTGGACCCTTCATCCAGCTCCATACCTTGTTATCTCAGACTCAAGCATCAGCAGTTCCTTCTATCTCTGAGAAATTTCTTCATCCAGAAAGTAGTGAGCCTGTGGAATTCTCTAACACAGGGAATGGTTGAGGCCAAAGCATTATGTGTTTTCAAGAAGGAGGTAGATGTAGCTCTGTGGCTAAAGGGATCAAGGAATACGGGGGGAGGGTGAGATTAGTGTATTGAGCTCAATGATCAGCCCTGATCATGTTGAATGGCAGAGCAGCCTCGAGGGCCCAGGTAACCTACTCCTGCTCCTATCTTCTATATTTCTATTTATCTGCATCTGAGATCTTTAGTTTTCTCAGCTTTGAATAACCAGTGTAAATTTCTAACCAACGCTCCTAGCCTGGATGTTTTCACAAACTGAAAATCTTAAACCGAGGTAACTTTTTCTCTTAATGGTTCTGAAAAAACTCATGTTTCTACAAGAAACCATTCTTGCATGTGACTCCAGTCAGGTGTCTTCCAAACTGCCCAAGAATACGCCAATTTCTGAATTTTTCAAAGTTAAACTTAATCTTTTATTATGCTAACCTAAAGGTAAGCCAATGTATATCGATGCTTTCTCTCCCGTTGTAAACCCCAACAATATAAACAAACTTCCATTAATGCTCCAGGGATCTGCATTGCAACATATTCTGGCTTAAATCATTGTTCTGATAAGATTGACCTAGTTACTTATCAAAGCCGTCCAAACAAAAAGATTAAAGCCCAAATGCCATTAGTTTAAAACCCAAACACTTCTAAAAAAATAACGTTTATATAAATCACACACCTTTCATCACAATAGAAAATCAATGTCTTCCACATAACATCATAATAAATATATATTTAGTTTGATACAACATTTCTGAAAACAGCTCTTTTTCTGTGTATACATATAATTTCACATTTCTGGACATTTATGTTTGCACAAACTCCTTTTGGTCAGTTTTAGCCTAAGACCTGACTTTTAATTTGCTGAGGAGAACATATATCATATTCTCTGCACCTGCCTCCCAGGGGAGCTAAGATTTAAAACTGCAAGCAGTTCCACTAGCAAATGATCAAACACTGGATTAATGCGTCAATTGGTCAAATCACACTACTTACTCACACTATTTACATCAGACCCGAATTTGATCATTTACAGTTGTTTCTTTCCTTATTTTATGATCACATGATTTCTCCGTCTCTCAAATTTCTGAAGTAAAATTATTAATTTCACAAAATCTTTATTAACTGATTAAATTGCTGCAATTTATATAGAATTAATCATTTAGGCACCTTGATGCTCTAAGCACTATAATTTATTTTCAAAAAAATCATGGTCCACATGTCATAAAATTCTTGATTTCACAATTTTGTGGAAGCAGAGTCAAAATTATTTGAAACAGTGATCAGTTGAGAATGCATAACTGTCAAGGAGGATAGAATTGGTGGGGTTGCATATTTTCTGCATAGTAATTGAAGAGTCAGTGTTTATTGCAGTGGATATTGACAGAAGACAGCAGAGAGCCCTTGCACATTCACAAAGAAACAGCAGGCAGGGGGGGATGGGTGACAGACCAAACACTTCCTGTCTCGCCTTTCTCAAACATCACCCAGATCAGAATTAACACAGGGTTTGAAACATTCAGTTCTTCTCAAAGAAATATAATTGTTCTCAGTATGTTAATGTTCTCTGTAGGAAATCTGCTATTATCTCTAGCAAATCTATATGTGAAACAAGGAGATCATGCCATGCATTATTAAACCTTTTACATATGTAAAGTTGGCACTAAATTTGACTCCTCATACAAGCACATCACAGAAGATTATTTGAAATCACAAAGCAATAGTCATTTCACCTTAAAGAGAAATGTTTGAATGGGAATTGTTCAAAATACAAAATATGCTGCTTGTAAGGTACAAGGCTAGTTTCAGGCTCATTCTGAAGTATTTCGATTGATGATATATTGTGCGAAAAACAGCTATGAACTATCTCCTTAGGGAAACAGCATTCACGACATATTAATGCAAAGTGTATTCACCATAACCTTGGGTCACAACAGTCCACTGTTAAATCCCATTTCAAAAGCAGTCAGCAATGAGTGTGTTTTTCACTTTATAGCCTGACAACTTAGTAAAGTCAAAGTCCAATATTAACCCTTTAAATACTAAAAGTCCCTCACAGCTTTCAAAGAAGATTAATGTGCTCTATTACATCACATATCAACAAAATGAAGACCTATTAAATCCTAAAATTTAAAATCTAAAGGAGTTGTTGAAGAATGACACAGAAAATACTCGAGAAATGCAGCAGAGGAGTCATACTGAAGTCAAAACATTAACTCTGTTTTTCTCTCTCCTTAAATGCTGCCAGGTTTGCTGAGTTTCTCTCGCACTTGCTTTGTTTGTTTCAGAATTCCAGCAGCTGCAGCTTTTTGCTTTTATTGCGGAAGAACGTCTTTAGACTCACGACACTTTGCCATCTTGGTGTATCTGAACAAATAAATAACAATCTTCTTTCTCCTTTCAATTCCTACACAAGACAGTGTTTTATGCTATGATTGTATATTTGAATATGGAAATCAGCAGACACCTCAACACCCTGGAGAGTTATCACTAATGCTGCCTTCGCAAAATCCTGCAAATCCCCCATCAGGACAGGCTTACCAATATGGGAGCAAATTACTGCAGATGCTGGACTCTGTACTGAAAACAACAAATGCTGGAGATCACAGCAGGTCAGGCAGCATCCATGGAGGGAGAGCAAGCTAACGTTTTGATGAAGAGTCATCTAGACTCAAAACATTAGCTTGCTCTCTCTCCATGAATCCTGCCTGACCCACTATGATCCCCAGCATTTGTTGTTTTCAATACAGCTTATCAATGTGAGTGCCCTTGCGTGGAGTACATGAATGCCCATTCTCTGAGGGACATCCGATGAAGAAGTAGATTATGCAAATCAAACTTCACACAACCATTCCCAACAACATCATCAGATATTTGTCAGGAAATTGAGCTAGTAATTACTTTTTTTTCTCTCCAGTTCAACCCAGGGTTCAGTTGCAGCTTCTCAATCACTTGAGCTCATCAAACTCAGCAACAATCAGGGTATATGCACTCACGGAACCTTTAGAGCACGTTAATGGCTTTCTCGTGGTACAGTGGCAGTGCTTTCAGTCAGGACACCTGTGTTCAAGTCCCACCTGCTCCAGTGGGGTGTAAGAATATGTCTGAACAGGTTGATTAGAAAATACCTAGACCAAGTTAATTGTCCATGATGGGCTCTTCACGTGAATTGAACAATTGGAAACACAAGTGATTTAATGGTGGTGGTTAATAAGTGAAACTTGCTCAAGGTGATTTTGTAGTAGGAAGAACCTTTCAGTTCTGTATAATAATATTTCTGGATACCTAGAAGAACAAAAAAAACCAGGAAATTAATTGAGGGCTCTTGTGGTACAGAGGTAGTGTCCCAACCTTTGAGCCAAGAGACTGGTTAAGTCACATCTGCTCCAGGTTTACGAATATCTCTGGATGGGTTGGTTACAAAATATCTAGAGCAAGTTAATTGAGGACTCTTGTGGTGCAGTTGTAATGTCCTGATTTCAAATCCCATCTGCTCCAGTGCTGTGTAATAACACATCTAAAGAGGTTGACTCATGCGGATGAAATGTTATCTCTTCTCTCTCAGAAGACAAGCTACAAGCCTCATTTAATACATTTCAGGAAGCATACCAAAGAATTTGCCTCAGCCTCAACCTCAAGAAGACTCAAAACTTTTACCAAACCGTCCCATGTCAGATTCAGGTCCATACCTTCATTAAGATCAATGGACAAATTGTCCCTAATGTGTAACATTTTCCTTTTCTGGGAAATTACCTCTCATATAAGGCTGACATCGATGTGGAGATTCAACATCGCATCCAATCTGTGAGAGCCAATTTTAGATGCCTAAGGACAAGAGCTTTCAATGATCATGACATCCATGCTGGCTTCAAGGTCCTTGTGTATGAGGCAGTCATCTTTATGACTCTTCTTTATGGCTCCAAAACATGGACTTCATATAAACTCCACTTCAAGACCCTTGAGAAGTGCCATCAACATTGTTTGGGATGGATTCTCCACATCAGCTGAGAGAAGAGACATACTAACTTCAGCACCCTTGAAGCAGCTAATAGCACCAGCATCAAGGCCATGATTATCCAAAACCAATTCCATTGAGCCGACCAAGTGTTTAGGATGCCTGAGTTTCGACTGCCAAAGCAAATCTCGTTTACCCAGCTCAAGGAAGGCATTTGAACAAAAGGAGGACAAAGGAAGCATTTTAAAGACTCGCCAAAGGCTTCCCTCAAGATATGTAACATCGACGTTAACGCATAGGAGACCCTCATTTGGAAGAAATTAGAGGAAATTCCTATATGAAGGGACACAATTCTTTGAGAACACCCCCTGGCAAGAGGAAGTGCAGAAAAGGAGTTAGAGAAAGGAATGCCAGTGATCTCAAGGCCACTTGGAAACACCTCCCAAAAGTGAGGTTGCAGATGAAGCTCTAGGAATTTGTTTATCAGCCACACAAGGACCCATAGAACCCATGACCAGCGACATGGAATATCCTCGGCAGACAAACATACTCGTTAGCGAGTGATTGACGATGATGATGAAATTCATTCTTGTTCCACTTTTTTGCTCATGGCATAAATGTTCCTGTCCTGGCACCCTCATGCACATCCTTCAGAAAACTATAATTGCCTAATTGTACAATTTCTAGTTTGCTACAAACAGAAGCAACACAATAGATCTTCAAATCTGTAGGCTGAACAATACTACATTAAATATATAAGCTGTGTAGCATCTTGATTTTGATTATTACAGAAGTTCATTAAATCTGCATTATTCAGTAAATAATATAACAAATTATCTGAAAGGTACTGCTTAGCATATAACTTGGTGGTTTCACAAAAAGTTATTTGACCAATCTTTGGGTGCTTTCGAGGACAATATTTCAAAAGCAACAAAGATACTCATGTTGCATTCTGTAGGCATCCTAATTAGTTAAAATATTTTACATCCTTTGAAAGCAACACAGATATATTAGAATGATCCATTTGAGATGATAACAGCCAAGACCATTTCGTTTTGGAAAATATTTCTGGGAAATACCCATTGAGAATGCAGACTTCTTCATAGAACAGACGATTTCAGCCCCTCCAGAAAGAAAGCTCAAGCTTTTCACCCAGCAGTAGTCCCAACAATATGAGGCATTTTATAGCCATTGTATTCAGCAAAAAAGACACCTGCTGTCTCTTTTCTTTCACACGATGTTGTAAGACATTTCACAGACCAATCTTCTGATGTAAGGAGAATTGAACCTGTTCATTTATTTAACACTTATAAATATGAAATCATCTCACCATATTATCCAAATGGATTTGATTCACTTAGATGTGTCATTAAAGTAGAGCAAGAGTTATAGATAGGCTACATGCTATTTTCTTATAATGACTGAATAATGAACAGATGAACGCTGAGATAAGGTGTATTTATTAAGCTTGTAATAGCCATAATAATTAGCTTATTCATTATAACTCTAATGAGTTTAGTGAATTTAACATAGCTCAGCAATGGTACATAAATATTCATTAGAAGCAACAGGATTTACATCAGTTCGTAAATCCCATCCTATTGTAGCTATTCTAACAAACAATATCAGTTTAATAATAATTAGGTTTTCAAAAGCATTACATCCCTAATATATGGTTAGAATAATACCCCAGCATATATGCACATTAACAAAATAAATGTTATATATATTCTATAACAACAGTTCTGGTCTACGTGTTATGAAAGGGTTATAAAAAGAACATGTCTTTACCCAAAAGAGTGGTTAGATTGTGGAACATATTACCACAAGGCATAGTTGAGACAACCAGCATGTATTTGGAAGCTAAATTAAAGCATATGGGAGAAAGGAACAGCAGGATATGTTGACTGGATTATATGAAGAGGAGTGGGAGGAGGCTTTTGTACAATACAAATATTGGAAAGTACTTATTTAGCTGCCTGTTTCTATGCTATAAACACTTTAGCATAATATATACATACTACATTATGTACATATAACCTTGAATTTAGGAAATCTATTATGTTTCTTAGAGTTGTTGCAATAGCAATCTTATATTGTTATACAGTTACATCCAAAAATTGATAGAAAGCTGCAGGACAACTAGAAAGTCATTTCAAATGATTTTGTGCTGTTGCTTTGTTTATGGTATGAATTAAATCTATAATCTCACTTAAATAAAACTTGATGTCAGCACAGAATTTTATTGGCGTATGACATTTTATAAACCCATGCAATGATTAAGTTCATTTTTTTAAAAAAAGATTCACATTCCCCACTCAACACAGTTATATTCAGCTGTTATTTATGAAAATTAATTCCATGATTGCAGTGCCAGAATAACAACACATTAGCACCAACTTGCTAGTGAGATGAGGAATCCATATTTACAATCTATTCACACCAACATCAAGATCTCAGCGATATCACTGTGGGAACAAGAAGAACTAGGATAAGATATATCCCAGATGAGGAGAGAGAGAGAGTGATACAATGACTCTTCTAAACCACCAAAAACATGGGAAACATCAACTGTCCTTGTCTTGACATGAGGCAAATAACAATTAATGGGAGAAAAGAAAACATATATATTTAATGATGGAGACTCACCCTCAAAAAAATGTCATTTTCTGTATGTATGTGACAGAGAGAGAGACAAGGAAAGAGACAATTGTGTCACACGCTTGCTTTTCACTTATTTTCTCTATTAGACCATCAGTTAACTCGTCATTGGGTAGGAATCAAACCTTGGGAAAATCTGATTTTTATGGCTCGGCACTCATTCCATAAACTTGTCGGAAGGATTATTGGGATGGTAGTGTCTCTACCTCTTAACCAGGAGGCCAGACTTCAAATCCCACCTGTTCCAGAAGTGTGCAACAACATCTCTAAACAGGTTGATTCCAATTGTCCATAAACCTGTTGAACAATGTATCTTGAGGAAATATTACAAAACTTTGCATTCACGTCTGCTATTAAAAACTGTTTCTCAGGAATCCCTACTCTAATGTCATTTCTTTTGTATTGATTTAAATGCCAACATCTGTTGTCACGTTTTCAGTTTGCTCAAATAATTAAACTAAGGAATAGTTGACCATATACAGCTTAAGTCTTGTTGTGGTACTGAGTTACACCTTCGGCTGCCAGAAATAGGGCCGCAATTACTCTCAGTGCTTCTGAGTAAGGAATGGAAAATCAGCAAGAATTCAATAACCTAATCACTATTTAATAACTTCTGTTGCAATTTAAACATGTAAGGAGCCCAGGTGAGATTAAAACAGCCAGTCAACTATTGCCCCTTACTGTAATGATTATCTGCATGCACTGTTGTGCCTCACACATGAATTGTCTCTAGAGTTAGGCACTATTCAGTTACACTGCCAAAGAGCTGTGCTCTGGCAGGATGGGAATGTTTCAAAGGAAAAAGGGAAGAAGAAAAAGACTTGGTGAGAAAACAAACGTGACCTAAATTATATTGAAAAATTTAGGGTTTTTTTCCCCATAATTCCCAACAAATAAGTCAGCTCTGTGTTAAAGTTAACTCCATTTTTTGCAGCCAAAAATATAATGCATTTGCTTGATCAGCATATACATCAAAGTCCACTGTTCAGCCACAGTATTCTATACTCACTGTAGTAGTCAGTTGCAATTTTGCACCCAGCAATTGTATATTTTACCCACTGGTATTTTACAGCTATGTACAATGGATCAGACAGATTATTCAGGCTGTGTCGCAAAGACGTATGAAAGGTAAAAATACACTCACACTTTGTGTCAGATGTCAATGACATTTCAAAATGGTCACCACTGGTGATTCACATGTATACTCAGCGTAAAAGTCAATCCCTAATTTTGGAAAGATTTTATGAGGCTACATACATCAACATCTATAGTAAGTTAATTAACAGTTTAGCACTTCCCAGGTAATAAAAATGGATTCTTGAGAGTTTTATTTACAGTTAACTTGGGTATTGAAATTTCTGCTCAATTTTATGTCAGAGAGTAGAATTCAGTCCTCTCTGCACTATTATAAAAGAGGAAATGTTACTCACTATCAGCCCCTTCCTTGGTTGTAACATCCAGGGCTTACTGTACAGCAAAAAGGTTTACAGTACAGCATGAACTATGAGGTCTCATTACTAATTTCTGTTTTCAAGGCAAGGGTTTTCCCTTAACAGTGACCAATTTCCCCTGTTCTCAGCAACACATGGATTCATATATTCTCAACATGCTTTCTTGGTCCCAGAGGAAAGTAAGACTTGTGGAATCAGCTTTCAGGCAATCAAACAGAACCTTGCTCTGGCCTTAATTACCCTGCGGCTCAGAAATAGACAGCCTTTAATGAACTAGTGAAAGCAGAGACCAGCAGAGTGGGGGATGGGATAAGAGAGATTGGAAACATAATATATAGGGAGAAAATACATTAACGGTGTTGTAGAAATTTTCCAGCGCTGATAATATAGCTCATGAATAATGGGGATTAGACATAATTGCTGTGAATACACGAGTCAATAACAGAAGACCAATAAAATTCAATTTTCTGATTTCATATCTTGAAAGCATGAATTGGCAAAGGTGATGATTTGTGAAAGAAGTGGCAGAGAAATGAGAAGATGAACAGTTTGTGCAACCGTAATGTTGTCCACACAGCAGGCTGTTAAAGATTTTTGATAATCTACAACTTCCATGTTGTTGGAAATATGGAGCAGTTAAAAACAGTTGTTTTTCAAAAATAAGTTTTCTCAAAATGAAAAGAATTATTTTCAGCATCAATGCTATCTCTGAATCAAATGTGATAGTGCAAACCCATTTCATATAATTAAAAATTGGTTTTATCATGGCTCTTTAATGCCTCATGCTGTCATCAATCATACCAACTGCTTTTTGGTTCTGGGCCCAGGAGAACTGGTAAATGATAATGTTTTAGGTGAGTAATTAATCCTATGACAGGTGTGCAGTTTATTAGACTGCCACCAGAGTATTGACAAAGTGCAGAATACATTCTCTAATTGGCAAGCAATAATTTTTCAGCCAGCTGATATCTATTAGAAATACAAGTATACATATGTAATAGGATTATGTGCAATATCATTGAGTGATAGAAATTCTTTGTTAGAGAAAGAGCAGGAACAACATATTATTAGCCTTATTAACAATTTCCTCAGCAAACTCTAGCTGACCTCCTGTTCAAAATACGGCCTTGATCAACTAATTATTCTGCAATTGTTCTGATAATCAGGGCAAGTGTACAACGAGGTGAGATGGGCATATGGAACAGAGAGACCTAGATGTAGAAGTACATAGTCTCAAAGTATATAGTATAAAGTATATAGTATGTAGAAGTATATAGTCATTGAAAGTAGCATCACAGATAGACACAGTGATGAAGAAAGCATTTAGCATGCTGACCTCCATCGGTCGAGGCATTGAGTATAGGAGTTGGGACGTTACGTTACAGTTGTATAAGTCTTTGGTGAGGCTGTATTTGGAGTATTGTGTTCAGTTTTGGTCACACCTGTTATAGGAAAGACATAGTTAAACTGGAAAGTGCACAAAGAAGATTTTTGAGGATGTTGCCAGGACTAGTAGGCCTGTGTTACAGGGCGAGGTTGTCCAAAATAGGACTTTATTCCTTGGAATGTAGGAGAATTAGGGGTGACCTTATTGAGGTGTATAAAATCGTGAGGGACATAGGTAGGATGAAGGCATATAGTCTTTTTTCCCAGGGATGGGGAATTGAAAACTAGAGGGCATAGGTTTAAGGTGAGAGGGGATAGATTTAAAAAGGACCTGAGGGGCAACTTCTTCTCATAGAGAGTCGTGCGTACATGGAATGGGCTGCCAGAGAAAGTGGCTGAGGTGGGTGCAATAGAAACACTTAAAAAACATTTGATGGATGGGAAGGGTTTAGAGGGATATGGACCAAATGCGGGCAATTGGAACTATTTGAGTAGGCACCATGGTCAACATGGACCAGTTTGGGCTGAAGGGCCTGTTTCCAAGCACTATTACTCTATGACTCTATGACTCTATCTAAATTTTGCTGATGTTTGAGAAGAGACAGTAAGCTTTTTGGATCAATCCAAAGAACATAGCTCAAAAATAAAGGCCACATGGCAATTTCCTCAATTATTTATGTCAACAAAAGTCATCAGTATTGGGTATTGCTTTATTGAAAATGTAATTTAGATGGATGCTGGGTCAGGAGTGTATAGCAGTGCTGTTGCTTGTACACTGCTAGGGAAATTTATGGCTTCAGATTTTCAATATTGAAGGTTTACATAGTTTAAAGTGAATGAATTGACTTAGAGACTCAAGTGCATTCTAAACACTGCAGAAAAAATTATTTTGAAGTTTTGTTTTTGTTCTAATTTTAAAATAATTTGTATTAAGTACCATACAAGCCCTAATAATTTTACTGATAAGACAAATTCTACATGCATTTTACTTGGCCAATAGAAAAACGAACTGTGAAGAATGGCCACACTGCTGTCAAATATTCCTGGTAAAAATCAAGAGCTTAAAGCAATAAGAATCTAATGATTGAATGATATTTCTAGGCATCTTTCAATTTACGCATAAAATGATACGAGTTCTCTTAGCGAATTTGAAGCGAATGGACTTTGAAGTAAACAACATGACTTTGAAGTAACCAGCACAGGCAGAAAGGTTAAAAGTTTGATTCCCGGTTCCAGCTGAATCAGCTGATCACAGCAAAGTTGATAGTATAGGTGACAGCAGTACTGTTCCAATTGGCCTCTGTGCACCTAAATTAAGGAGAAAAGGTAGATTGCTATCAGATGACCACTCTGGAAAGTGTAAGTGCATTAATGTTGGTTGAAGACAGATTTAGGAGATGGCTATGACTCCCCAACTCCCCCCACACCCACTCCCTACTTGAACTGAAGTTCACTGATTGGGCTTACATATGAATAATAAATATTTCAGCCATGAACCAGAGATCCTATTGATCCTATTAAACCATATTCCACTGAGGAGTTAACATGATCAGGTTAAAAGGAGGGTGAAAGAAAAGAATAGCGATGTACGTCACTGGTTTAAAGGTGAAGCCAGAAATATTTCACCAAAACAGCTTTCATGTCTCTCTACTCTTGATGCTGAAACTATTAAAATGCACCAATAAATGCTTGATAATACAGAACTTAAACCTAGCTAAAAGGAAACAACTTATTTCAACTTTTTTTGTCTTGCACTCGTCAAAACTAGAAGTAGGATAAGGGAATCCTGGGATATGATTTTGTCTCAAAAATTTGAACAGCAACAGAAACTACTTGTCTCCCATTACTATTATGCAATAAATCCATGAGCATTTTTCTCCGCTAACAGGATGTTGCCATGAGGCCAAAAAAATGTCTTGCCTAACACAAAAATGAATAGTACAATAGATGAGTTTAGTGCCAGTGTGATGCCTCATCTGTAGGAAATACGTCCCATCGGCAGGTATCAGACCGTATCTCACAACGCATCCTGCCAACCATTCACAGTGAGCAGAATGCCAATTGTGCTCAAGCAACCCAGGCTTGCAAGCCTCCGAAAAGTATACCCGCCATTAAACATGATTCGGCTGTTGGAAATCAATTACGAAACAATCTGGATTGTGCTAAGAGTTGCATCAGAAATCAATTTAAAATCGTCAGCCGAGCCCACAGGGTTCTGCATTTGCACATGATCGAAGCTTCATCTGCAAGTACTCAGGGCACTGTTTTACATAGACAAAAATAATTTGTACACACCTTTCTTAAAAAAAATGGATCATGGAGACAGCCAAATTCTGACGTACACCTCTAGCAATGCCTGTCCACCCTGCTGGGCTGAGAATTAAGATTGACAGTTAGATGTTCTTGTTGTATCTCCATGCAATTATGGTCCAACTATTTAGCATCCTCTGTTTGCAGGTTTGCTTCTTACATTCTCCTTCTAATGAATGTAAAACAAATAGTTCAATTTCTAATCTCCTATTAGCAATGATTAAAATGTATCAGCCCCATGGTCATGATATACTGATGGTAGGAAAAGTCAATCTACTCATTTTAATTCAAGCATCCAACCCAACCCTTCTATTCCCCCATTAATACGTTTTGAGTTAACCTCTGTAGAATTTGTCACATGTTGACACAACTGGCCCGGAAATAGAAAAATTCAATGAGATGTTTGGAACAAATTGGTGACCTTCAGACCAATCCCAATATTGTATCAGCTAGTTCACCATCATAAAATGGGCTATTGAAGTGAAAAGAATTTGGATGGCTTTGATCCTTTGGATGTCAATGCAGCGGAAGAAATGGAGGCATTGCAGAATGGTTTTCTGCTTTTCCCCATTCATTCTGATTGAGAAACTGTATAATTACATCACAATCATTTGTGGGAAAGCCAGAACACATTCATTTCAATATAATCGATAACAAGGTGTAGAACTGGATGAACACAGCAGGCCAAGCAGCATCAGAGGAGCAGAAAAGCTGACGTTTCGGGTCTGGACCCTTCTTCCTTTCAATATAATGCTCATTATCATAAAATTGGGCAACTGCATTGGAAGAAAAAGTCCTCGGAAGAGCTAACGCTTTCTCATGAGCTCCATTGGTGGCAGTTATGAAAATTACAAATACTCCTGGAGTAATTCCAGTATTTTAATTGGCTGAGGGACGAGGGTAATCTATTTAAGCTTCATGCTTTGTCAAATTAGATGAATTTCTCAATAATATTATTACCTTGCAATAACTCCCAGCAAAGATGAATTTCATTAATAATTTGAATTATTATTTTTTCCCTCCCTTTCATGCCTCCCTGCACAGTTTCATGACTGAAAGGAGAAGTATCAATATGCTCCCAGGCCTCTGTCAATATTCTGTGTCAATTGAATATTACTGTCTGTGAAGGAGCAAATGGGTTTCATAGACTTTGTTTTGCTTCCACACCAGATGGAAAGCTACGATCTCAGGTTATTTTCTCTCTGTGATAATTCCAGTCAAAAACTATTTCTGGTGAACCCAGTTCCCTTATTCATGCTACGGCTGCTGAACGCCAAGTGTATCATTGTATTATCTTCTGTGAATTAATATATGATAATGTTTTGCCTCAGTGGTGTAGCACACCAGAAATTTAGTGAAAACTCTAACTCAGTGATAAAACTCCCCCTCTATAAACACATCCAGGCAGCCACAGACATACACGAAAAACATGGGTGTTATGGATGGAGGGAAAGATTAGGAAAGGAGTTCAGTGATCCTTGTCCACAATGTTTGCTGAGATGATCCTTTTGTTGATCAAAACCTGGCTTCTCGACTTTACTTTTGCAGATTCTTTTGCTTGTTTACTGTTTGCAAGAGACACAGTGTGACAGGTTCACCCTTATGAAGGTCTCTGACATATTATTAAAAATCACAGCTTACAGTAACTGATGAAGGGAAACAAACTGACTGCAATGAAAAGCAGGTCCTTTCCCTCCACTGATACGATAGCTTCTGCCCCAAACATTCACAACCCCAAGCTGATCATCTGCCTGGGAGTCAATCATCTAATTATTGACAGGCAGAAAGCATTTGTCATTGATAACCAGTCACCAGAGCAATCAGCTACTTGTCGCAGGCTGAATCTCCATTCCTACGCAGCCTCCTGGTCCCAGCTTGTTTTTAATTAGATCTCCTCCCACTGCATGAACCAACAACTGTGTAAATAACACTTACAATGAGCATCAGGTAACTTGCTTTTAAAAGTCCAGCAATCCTTCAGCCACCTGGGAACCAATCACACAGATGTCAGCAGGTAAAAGGCTTTTGCCATTGATAACTGGTCACAGGGAGAGGAGCGAACCCACACTGAAAAGCAACCTGATTCTGAGCCTCACATTCATATGAACTCTGCCAAAGCCATCTTGGAATGTTTGCCATCAGAGGTAAAAGCAAGGTCACTGTTACTTAAACCCAGCTCCTTCGCTCGGCCCCAGCTCCCCCACAATGCCACCCTTCCCTGTTTCCCTGGTAATTCGAACATAGCACTTAGTATGTTTCTTTATTGTTCTGCTTCTTAATAGAAAAAGTAAAAAAAAAATGCTTTTATTGATCAGCTCTGCTGCTTGGAACTGTTCACAGGTAATTTTTATCTATCACTCATTTATTCAAATTATCAATATATTGTTTTGGATATTTAAAATTTATGTTGATTATCTATCAAATCTAACCTTTTAGAAACAAAAATAGAAATTGCTGGAAAAGCTCAGTAGGTCTGACAGAACTTCTTTCAGTTCTGAGGAAGGGTCACTCCATCCAAAACGTTAACTCTGATTTCTCTCCACAGATGCTGCCAGACCTGCTGAGCTTTCACAGCAATTTCTATTTTTGTTTCTGATTTACAGCATCCACAGCTCTTTTGCTCTTGTTTAGTATCTAACTTTTTTAGAAGTTTGCCCTCCAGCCTCCCAAGTGAGAGAAAATAGTGAAATATGGACCCAAGTGCAAAAAAGGTTAGACAAGCCTGGTCTGCCATCACAAATTTGTTGAGTCAGCATTAATGAAGAACCTTTTGAAATAACTCCATTGAGTAAAGTATCCGTCACAAAGTCATCCTGTATTTACACATGGAGATTCCTTGACACTGGTCCATCTTCCTCAGAGCCAGCTCTCAGAGTCAATAGGATGGCTGACACCCCAGTTCTTATCTGTCAGCTAGGGCCCCCAATTAGACCAGATTAACAGCCCCTTTCAGGGAACTCATATTCTATCATGTCCACATGGCTGACCTTATTACCATCACTACATCTCCCCCCAACACCACCACCACCCCCACAAACCCCTCTGTGTCTGAGGACATAGCCCAGTTCTTTTTTTTTTGTAGCTCCTCCTCAAGCATTTTAGTACTGGGTCAGGTTTCTTCAAATCTGCCTCAGATACAGGCAACATGTAATGCACAGTAGCTCGCCTCTTCCTCCCGGAGCATCTTGGAAGAAATTCATCGTCTACTTCGATCAGCAAAGGTGTCAAAGCAGCTACATCCATCATGTCCACCTCAGATTCTGAGGTATCTTCAACACTTGATGGAGGCGGAGAACCCACGGGTCCTGGAACAGTCGGAAAAGCTGTTGAGGAGCTGGGTTGCGAGTTTGTGAGTTTCATATAGTCCACGTGCTTGTTCAGGACTGGCGCACCTACCTGAACTTTATATGTTACTGACTTGATCTCGCGTCAGCCATGCCTCTTACACATGTAGGGCCATTCCATGGTTCCTACAAAAAACACCATCCCTTGAAGTAAACTATCTCTCTCACTTAATGGAGTATTGTGTCTGGTATTGGCGTTCCTGATATTGCTTCTCATTCCACCAGAGGTCCAGGGAGATGAGATTTAACCTGGTGCGGAGTCCTCTCCCCATTAGCAACTCTACTGGAACTATCCTTGTAGTTGCATGAGGGGTAGTCCTATAATCAAATAGGAACCGGGACAGTTAAGTATTCAGTGAAGCTGTCGGCTGTTTCTTTAAGCCTGCCTTCCATGTTTGGATTTCTCTTTCAGCTAGGCCATTGGATGATGGATGGTATGGATCTGTCCTAATATGTCGATTGACTTTAGGGAATATTCAAATTCACTGCTGGTAAACAATGGCTCGTTATCTGTGACCAACACTTCCAGGGTGGCATGGTTAGCACTGCTGCCTCACAGTGCCAGGGCCCAGGTTCGATTCCACCCTTAGGCAACTGTCTGTGTGGAATTTCCACACTCTCCCCGTGTCTGCATGGGTTTCCTCCAGGTGCTCTGGTTTCCTCCCACAGTCCAAAGATGCGCAGGCGAGGTGGATTGACCATGCTAAATTGCCCATAGTGTTCAGGGAGGTGGAGATTAGGTGGGTTACAGGAGGATGGATCTGGGTGGTATGCTCTGAGGGTTGGTGTGGACTTGTTGGGCTGAAGGGCCTGTTTCCACGCTGTAGGGATTCTAAGAACCCTGCTCATTAGCTACTGAATCTGTGTATTGCAAAAGATGCACACAATTTTTCTATCATTGTCCCGTGTTTGATGAATGAACTCTACACACATCCAGCCACTTTGAGTGGGTATCCACAATGACTAAGAACATTGGGCCATGAAAGGACCTGTATAGTTGACATGTAACTGAGTCCAGGGTGTACACAACTATTCCCACGAATGTGAGGGAGCTGCTGGCAGTAATTATTGTCCTTGTTGGCACACTGGGCACTGCTCCACCAACACAACTGTCTTTGGCTGGAGGCCAGGTTATATACAAACTTTCTGTAATATCTCAGCAGCCCAAGGAAAGACCAAACCTCAGGTACAGATGTGGGAGCCAGGGCACCTTTGACTGTCTCACTTTATTTTCCAATAGGTGTAACTCAGTATTGTCGACTCTTTAGCCCAAGTAGGTTACTTGAGGCACCTGGAACACACATTTTTCCTTTCTAAGGCATATGCCTACCTGGGAGAAACTCTGAGGACTATGTCCAAGTTCTCTCAGTGCTCGTTATTGTCCTTCCCTGTTATTAGCAAGTCATCTAGATAAACAGCAACCTGGGATAGACCTTGTAAAATGTTTTCCATTGTCCATTGAAAAATTGCACAGGCTGATGACACCCCAAATGGCAGTCTTGCATATTGGTACAAATTGTAGCATGCTTCTGGGAATCCTCATCTAACTGCAATTGCAAGTACACATGGCTCATGCCCAGCTTCATGAAGGACATACCTCCTGCCAGCTTTGCGTATAAATCCTCTATGCAAGACGTTGGGCATTTATCCAGCTGTGAAAAGTGTTTTACCGCTTGTTTAAAGTTTTCATAAAGATGAATTGACAAGTCAGGTTTCAAAATGGGTGTTGCCCATTCCACAAACCAGACTGGTTTGATGATTCCTTTACTTTCCAGCCTCCTGATTTCTGCCTCTATTTTTGCCCATAGGCAGATGGCCCTGGGCAGGCCTTGCAGAATCATGGAATTGCTTCCTGGTCAACACGCAACGTGGCCTTGGCTCCTTTGATAGTCCCTGATCCTTCCTTAAAAAACTGTGGGTATATAATTAGGAATTCAATCAGGCAGCCATTTTTTAATCAAAAGGTGCTGAGTCAATCTAGGTGAATCTTTCTCAACCAATTTCTCCCCATCATCCTTGGGCATCAGCCTTTTACTACAATCAGCGGTAACTGAACCAGCTGCTTCTCATAAGAGACTGGAATCGAAGTTGTACCCTTAATCTGTAAAGGGTCCCAGATATAGGTTCTCAGTCTAGTCAGATCTTGCACAAACGTAACGGTTGGAGTCCAGAGTGAGTTTTGTTAAAAACTGGTTCTGCAGTCTGAGAAATGGCCACACTAGTATAGACTTCCTTTAGAACCGGCTGACCATTTAGCCAGACGTTTATTTTGATTGGTTCTGATTTGAAAGTTGCTAAGCAATTTAACTGTTGCAGACCAGATGTGGTGGACTTTCCAGAGTCTGCACTCTCCTGTATACCAGCCTATGAGTTCTCTTACTCCTTTTAGGTCAAATGGAACTTTTTTCCTGTCTCAAGTCAGTGTACCAGCCACAACAACAATGGCTCGCTGACCCTGATCCTAAGAAATTTTAACTATTTGGCCGAGGCTTGGCTTTGTTTTGGGATTTTGCTGCGGACTGACCAAGAGTCCCTTTGTTCAGAATATGTCCTGAGTGAGGCTATGCAATTGCCTTCACTCAAGAGGTGTTCCTCCAGATCAGTCGGCCTGGTGAGAGTGTCCACTTCCATCGGAATACCCTGCAACTCATATAGTCCACTTGCCACATCTTCCAATGATAAAGCCAGTTGTGGTGCCTGTTTGAAGTCCTATTGGGCTTCAGCTATTAGGCACTTTTGCATCGTTGCGTCATTAATCCCACATACCAAATGGTTTCTCACCATCTGATTAAGGGTTAAATCAAATTCATATGCCTCTGCCAGTCATCTTAACTTAGTCAAAAATCCCGATACAGATTCCCCTGGTTCTTGAATTGCTGAGTAAAACTGATAGCACCTCAGAATTAGTGGAGGCTTTGGGTCATAATATTCTTCAACTAAATCCATCAATTTTTGAAAGGTTTTATATCTGGTGCCTGAGGGAAAGTTAGGCTCCAAATAACTGAAAAAGCTACACGTCCACAAGCTGCCAGGAGAATTACTTGTTGCTTTTTATCTCCCCTAATGTCATTTGCCCAGAAAAAAATAACACATTCTTTCCACCTACTAGGCCCAGCCTTCCACGGCAGGATCGAATGAGTCAAGCTTCCTAAATAACAGTATGATGCCAGAAATGCTTACCCCAACTCGAAGATGACCATTGTCAGCGAATTTTTCAGGAACGTGTTTTTCTCTCATTGCCACTTAAATAACTCCAAAGAGGCCAGTATCCCTTCACCAAGACATCCTTTATTGACATGTGGAGAATCCTTGACACTGATCCAGCTCCCTCTGAACCAGCTCTCAGGGTCAACAGGATGTCCAACATTTAGTTCTTATCTGTCAAGCAGGGCTCCCTGATTGGACCAGATTAACGCCCCAATAAGGGAACTCATATTGTATGAGGTCCACCTTGTTGACCTTGTTACAATTGCTACACCTTTGATCTTGATACTATCTATATGGGATATGAGAGGCTACAGTGAGATGATATTCCCAAGGGTAAGAGGAAGAGTACAACCTCTCAAACCAGATAGGGATGGGTGGAAGTGGCTCAGGAAGTTAGGAGCAGGATTGAGCTCCTCCAGCCTATGGACAATGCACCATGAACATCCGACATTTCAGGAAGCCACAATGGGTGAGGGCATTAGATGTCCTTTCACCAAGCCACACACTCTGTCTTCCTCAGCTTTCTTCAATGCAGGATCAACATGCCTTGCACTTATTCCACTCATTCCACTTGTCAGGAACGAACCCTTCAGCTGGGAGATGAGATGCTGAATGGCGTTTTACAGCCAGTGGACAAATTAAGAGGCCGCCAACACCAGCACTGACATCCAACTAAGGACAGTGCCACGACAAGAGGCCTTAGCAGCTCCAAGAACACCATCACTAGAAATGGCCACGACTGAGGTTGCAGGAAGAAGGAGAACTTATGACCATAGTGAGATGTCATTCAAGACTGTTGTTTTTTTTATGTACCATTCTATGGCCAGACAGGCAAATGGGGTGACTGCACTCTTCAGATCTGGGCTCAGAGCTACAGCATGGACCATGGAGTAGCTATAATGCAAACCCAGTTCCTGAAACCCATAGTTCAAGGCTCCAGGGTTTAGCTGGTTGTTTGCCTGTCTAGTAGTAGTGGCACCTCCCCCAGTATTAAATTGCTAACAAGAGATGGGGAGTGATCCTTAGTGTGACACGTAACTGGTGTAAGTGGCATCTGGCAGGCCACCATTCCACTGAGATTCTTCTAACTGGTAACATTGCTGCTCCAGATTTCTGATAAAATCCAGCTTCTTTTCTCTCCATGAAAGCCATTAGGAACACATATATCCCCTTGCTTTCTCTCCTTGAAAGAGTAATGGCCAGTCCTGAGGTGAGGTCTTCTTACTGGCTGCATCCCTGCCTCCTTGACCTGCCTGTCTTCTCTCCATCTATCTGCTCCTTTATCCACCTTCTATAATTGCCTCCCCCTCTCTCTATTTATTTCAGACCACCCCCTCCCCTCCTCCATTTCTGAAGAAGGGTCCAGACCCAAACGTCAGCTTTCCTGCTCCTCTGATGCTGCCTGGCCTGCAGCGTTCATCCAGCTCTACACCTTGTTATCTCAGACTCCAGCATCGGCAGTTCCCACTATCTCCAATTTAATCAGGCTGTTTTGAATTACCAAAAGATGTGAGTTTATCAATTACTAAATAGTTATCAATTACTTAATTACTAACTGCAATACACAACACTTATAACCAAAGATTAGAAATGAGAGGTTAATCTACAAAGACAAAATGTTAACAAGGTGTTTGGTCAGTGCGTATACTTCATATAGAGCTGGTAATTGAGTGTTACAGCAGTTACAGGTGGGGTCAGTGGTAGAATAAACTGGTAGCCGAACAGTCAATTTCAAGTTTCTTGGTTTAGTACATTGACTGAAACTCTTTCATAGAGTCATAAAGATATACAGCACGGAAACAGACCCTTTGGTCCAACAGGTCCATGACTACTTGAT
This sequence comes from Rhincodon typus, assembly GCF_021869965.1. Classification (NCBI taxonomy): domain Eukaryota; kingdom Metazoa; phylum Chordata; class Chondrichthyes; order Orectolobiformes; family Rhincodontidae; genus Rhincodon; species Rhincodon typus. The sequence goes on from NC_063334.1 coordinate 64,328,661, forward strand.
ATCATAATTTAATCTAGTCCCATTTGCCAGCTTTTGGCCCATATCCCTTTAAACCCCTTCTGTTCATGTATCCATCCAGATGCCTTTTAAATGCTGTAACTATACGAGCCTCCACCACGCCCTCTGGCAACTCAGTCTGTACACACACCACCCTCTGTGTGAAAATTTGCCACTGAGATTCCTTTTGAATCTTTCCTCTCTCACCTTAAACCAATGTCCTTTAGTTTTGGACTCCCTGACCCTGGGAAAAAGACCTTAGCTATTCACCCTTTTCATGCCCTTCATGATTTATAAACCTCTATAAGGTCACCCCTTAGCCTCCGACGGTCCAGGGAAAATAGCCCCAATCTATTCAGCCTCTCACTGAAACTCAGACCCTCCAAAGCCAACAACATCCTTATAAATATTTTCTGAATCCTTTCAAGTTTAACAACATCCTTTCTATAGCAGAAAGGCCAGAACTAAATACAGTATTCCAAAACTGGTCTAACCAATGTCCTGCAACATGACCTCCCAAACCTTGTACTTAATCGTGATTTAATCATCCTGATTCTTTTTGGCAGTGGCTGACTGGCAGCACTCACACCGAGAAAGAGTCTTTCCCATTTTCTTTTACCTGCAGTGCAGGGGTTTTTAAATCCCTTTTCTCAGGCTGTGTCCCTCACAACACATTAGGCCACATGTTAGGATGGCAGGCCATTGACACACTCAGACTAGTGGCACAATTTTTTTTTGTTCTCTATGGTCCTCGAAGGGCAAAACACAAAATTTCTGTAAATGGTGGATTTCTGCTCAGTGGGGAAAATAGATAGTCCTCTTGTTATTTCTGTTACATGTCTCTCTCTGTTTAAAATTTCCCTGACAGTCTACAGATACAAATTCCACGTCCCACAAAGCACTTTGGGAGACAGTGACAGAATTTTCAGCTACAGTCATTTGTTTTGGCTGTAGCAGATTTCTTTAAAAAAAAACACGTTTTGGAGTTTTTTTTACAGAATCCCTACAGTGTGGAAACAGGACCTTCAGCCCAAAAAGTCCACATCAACCCTCAGAGCATCCCACTCAGACCCATTCCCCTATAACCCAGCTAATCTACACATCCCTGGGCACTATGGGCAACTTAACATGGCCAATCCACCTAGCCTGCACATCTTTGCACTGTGGGAGGAAACCGGAGCACCCGGAGGAAAACCACACAGACACGGGGAGAATGTGCTAACTCCACACAGACAGTCGCCCGAGGGTGGAATCGAACCCGGGTCCCTGGCGGTGTGAGGCAGCAGTGCTAACCACTGAGTTTAAAGTTAACAATGGCAATTTGGGACCCTGCTCCATCATCGTGACACAAGCGATTGAGCAGGCAACTGGGCAAGACGGAGCGTGAAGTTGAGTTCCTTCAGTAATGGGCAGCTTCGCAAACACGAGCAATGCTAGTGTGTCCACTCGCTGCACTGGGAAGGAGGTGGAGTTCACAGAAACTGCCTCAGTCCACTCTGAGATCCTGAGCCTTCTGAGGCACTGCTGCTTATGTATGTCAAGCGAGCCGATTTTCTGTCTGTAAGTAGTGTGTGGATGATCTTGCCTCCTTCCAGCTGGAATCCATGCCATAGAGGCAAACAAGGAGAAAGACACTCCTGCTGCAGCTGTTGGAATGGTTGACAGTGGCATGTCCTCTGCTCTCCCCCCCACAACAGATACAGAAGATTGAATTGAATTGAATAAATTAACTTTATTGTCACGAGAAGTGTTTACAAGTCGCCACTTATGGTGCCATCTTAGGTGTAAAGGTACTTGGGTAAAGATTCTTGATTACAAACTCTTAGGGAAAAAAAATTAAAAAATAAAGAGATAAAATGTCTAGCATTACAGGCCTTCAAAAGTACAAAACCATAGTAATAAATTAGAAAAATACACACATAACAAATTCATAATAATGGTACTTCCACGATAATATAATAAAGAAAGAAAAGAAAGAGAATTTAAGAGAAAGTCCACTTCGTCCCTTTCACGGCTCTGGGCTCAAGGATGCAAACCCCATTGGAATCCCAGCCAAACCCACCATGATGCTGAAGATAATGGCCATGGAATCATAGAATGACAGAAGCCAGCACAAAGAGACCCAGACGGATACTGATGAAGACAGCTGTTGAAAGGAATCCAAGGCCTTTTGGAGTTACATAGGCTGCTCCCATGCCATGATGAAGAATGATTACAAGGAAGTGCAGCTGAAAGTTGCTGAGGTGCTAAAGGCTGAAGTACAAGCAGTGAGAAAATCTCTTTCATCAGCAGACTCTCAATGGCCATTGCTGGAGATCTTCAATGCAGATGATCAAAATGTTCATAGCTCATTAGTTTCATTTGTTAAGGTGCCCATTTAAACTGATAACTTTTAAAAAGGAATTTGAATTTCCAGTGACAGAAATCCCAAGCCAACCACCAGTGGCACAGGTCAATCCTCTGTTTCCTTCCCTTTAGCCATAGAAAGATGAATTTTTTAAGAGGTCTTAAATTTCTGACAGATTCCTATCCTCAACTAGAGAACAAGCTGACATTAGAATTCCACCTGGTAGCTAACATAGAGCAATCTTTTCCCTACTGCGAGCTGCTGTTGTTATTTCTAGCTATCATCCTAGATCCATGTCTCTCAATTACTTTTCAAATTCATTAGTTTTCATTCTTAGTTTGAAGATGCAGTAACAGCAGAATTCCTGCTTCACTAAATCTAATAGACAGGCATCCCACCATGATAATGACAGGTTGTAAAATCAGCCATGTAACAGTAATACCAAAATGATAACCCTTCAGATAGCAAGACCTGATCTTTTTCTTCACTGCACCAGCATTTCTAACAAGGTAGATGTACATTGATGGCAAAATGATAATAAATGGATATAACTATTGCAAAGACATGACTGCAGGATTAGCAGGGAATTCAACATTCGAGAAAAATAGGCAAAAAGGAAGATGAGGTGGGGAGTTGATTTAATAAACAAAGGTATCAGGTATGGAGGTGAGTAGCAATATAGATACAATACATTGTAATTAATGTCTGGAATACTTTACCTAGAGAGCTGTGAAGGCTAGATCACAGAAAGCATTGAAAGAGAAAGTAAATAGATTTTTTTGAAAGGTCAAAGAGTTGAAGGCTAAGGGAAGCTGGCACAATAAAAAAGGAATTGAGGCACAACAGAAGTTCATCCCAAGAAAAAAGGAAGCACACTAAAGGGAGATTAAAGCAACCATGGCTGACAATGGAAATCAGGGACAACATAGCAGCAAAAGAAAAAGCATAAAATGTGATAAATTGTTGGAAAGCCAGAGGATTGGGGAGCCTATAAAAACCAGGAGAGGATACCTAAAAAGACAATAAGTGGGGAGAAGATTAAATGCGACTATAAGCCAGCCTGTAATTTAAAAGAGAATTACATGTTCTTTTTTTAAGATTGTTCAAAGATAAGAGAGAGGTAAGAGTGGACATTAGACCACTGCAAACTGAGGCTGGAGAAGTAGCAATGGGGAGCAAAGAAATGACAGAGGAAGTAGACAGGTACTTTGCAGCAGTTTTCACAGTGGAAGACACCAATAGCATGCCCAAACTTCAAGAGAGTCAGGGGGCAGAAGTGGGTGCAGTAGCCATCACTAAGGAGAAGGTGCTGGGGAAGCTGGAAGGTCTGAAGGTGGATAAACCCCCCAGACCAAATGGACTACACCCCAGAGTTCTGAAGGAGAGAGCTGAGGAGATTATAGAGGTATTGATGGTGATCTTCCAGAAATCAGTGGAGTCAGGAAAGATCCCAGAAAACTGGAAAAAGGTGAGGTGACATCCTTGTTTAAGAAGGGAGGGAGGCAGAAGACTACAGGCCAGTTAGCCTGACCTCAGTCATTGGTAAGATTTTAGATTCCATTGTTGAGGATGAGATTGGGGAGTGCTGGGAAATGCATGGTAAAATAGGGTGGAGTCAGTGCGGCTTCATCAAGGGGAAGTTATTCCTGACAAATCTATTAGATTTCTTTCAGGAGGTAATGAGCAAGTTAGACAAAGGAGAGCCAGTGAATGTGATCAATTTGGATTTCCAGAAGTCCTTTAACAAGATGCCGTACAGGAGGCTGCTAAATAAGACAGGAGCCCACAGTGTTAGGGACAAGATACTGGCATGGATAGAGGATAGGCTGTCTGGCAGAAAGCAGAGTTTAGGGATGAAGGTGTCTTTTTCAGGATGGCAGCCATTGACTAGTTCTATGGAGGTCAGTGTTTGGGACAACAATTATTCATGTTATACATTAATGATCTAGAGGAAGATCATTGATGCCAGTTTTGAAGATGACGCAAAAATAGATAGAGGGATGGTGTTGAGGGAGTGGGGAGGCTTAGATTTAGATTTAGATTTTATTGTCATGCTTACTCAAGTACAAATGTGCAGGAGTACAGTGAAAAGTGTATAATGTTGCCACATGTGGCACTATTTTAGGTACAAAGGTACCGAGGTACAAAAAAAGTAGGTAAAAAGTAGTAAAGGAAACAAAGTCAAAAAAGTTAAGTATTGCTGTCATAAAGCGTAGGTTGACCACCCCACCTTGAGAACTAAAACTGAAACCCCCAAAGAGGAGCACCTTGCCCTATAATCTGTAAAAGGAGTATGGAAAGTGGAGTAACTCACTTTTCAGCAGCTTCTAGTGTTAAATAAAATAAATCCTCAACACTCACTTTAAAATCAACAAGTAACAATTTATTTATCTAACTTCAACAGTGAATAAATCAATTAAACTATTCACAAACTGAATAAACCCCTTCTAGCTACTTACTATTCCTGAATAAAGCAAAATTCTAATGGTATGCTGTTCCAATAAATATAAGTCCCACTTAAATAAAAAAAATTAGTCTCTCGAAATTGCAGCCAGTTTACGTGTTTCTGGAATGTTTTGTGCCTTTTCCATTGATTCTTCTGTCAGGAATATTAACTAGTTATGCCATAGGTACCTTTGTTATTTAGATGGTGCTTGCTCTAAGAAATAGAAAAGGCTGTAAGAGCCAGCAATTCTCTCTTGAGAGCTGAGGACTGTTAGCTCTAGCAGATAGCAGTTAGCTCTGGGGTTTTGTCCAACTGCCCCCTTCTTTTATACCCTTGATGACATATCAGTATTTTTTACAATAGGATTGGTCTTATGTTGTCGAAACCATCATATTTAATTTAGTTGGTTTTGGCATCTAAGTGCCTGGTTCAAATTGACTGGCTAAATTCAAAACTTGTTGTCTTAGTAAACTGCTGCTTGGCCTGATAACTGTACAACCTTTTGATACAAATGTTTCAATTTGGGTGCTTTCTGTGTACTTGCAAACTTTCAAGCTGCTGTTCACAGACATCCATTGTAAATCTCTAAGCATAGAAAAAGCACATAATCGTTTGAAGGGCCCACGCAATGCTTTCTCCCCCTTGCATGTTACAAATACCAAATTCTAACTTCCTGCCTCCCAATCCACAAGAACTCTACCCAACTTTGCAACATTACTTTTATAGAATAAGTAGAAAAATAAAGAAATAAGGTGACAGTTAACATTGAAGTCCTCCTTAATATAAATTAGAAAACTAAAGGAATAAAATTAAAAGTTCAACAATCTTTGATGAGTGTTCCACTTAGTTCACTCTCTGGGAGATCACAGCTGCTGGTTCTTGACGCTGCCACTGCAAATACCAGGGGACATCCCTCACTTACTCTTCCTGTGTTGGGCCACAATGCCATCACTTCTGCTGCTGAAACTGCTGCCTCCCCGATCTCCTCCTGTTGAACACCAACAGAGCAAAAAGGAAGAGAAAGAAATGAGAAAGAAATGGAGTAGACTAGCTCTAGGTGAAGAGTCTTACTCTGCTGCCATCTTATGTGAATGGCTGCAGAAGGACTTGGACAGGCCAGGAGAGTGGGCAAAGGACGAGCAAATGGAATACAACGTGGGAAGCTGTGAAGTTATGCACTTTGATAGGAAGAATAGAAGTGTAGACTATTTTCTAAATAGCGATAAGCTTCAGAAATCTGAAGCACAAAGGGACTTGGCAGTCCTTGTTCAGGATTCTCGTAAGGTTAATATGCAGGTTCAGTTGACAGTTAGGAACGCAAATGCAATTTTAGCATTCATTAGGGCTAGAATACATGAGCAGAGATGTATTGCTGAGGCTGTATAGGGCACTGACCAGACCACATTTGAAGTATTGTGATCAGTTTTGTGCCCTGTATCTAAGGAAGGTTTACAGGAATGATCCCAGGGATGAAGGTCTTGTCATATGAGGAGCGGTTTAGGACTCTAGGTCTGTACTCAAAGGAGTTTAGAAGGATGAGGGGGAAGCTGATTGAAACTTACAGAATACTGAGACACCTGGATAGAGTGGAATTGGAGAAAACGTTTCCACTAGTAGCAGAGATTAGAACCTGGGTACGCAGTCTCAGAGTGAAGATACTACCCTTTAGAACTGAGATGAGGAGAAACTTCTAAAGCCATAGGCTGGTGAATGTGCGGAAGCCATTGCTGCAGAGAACAAGTCATTGAGTCTATTTAAGACAGAGGCAGACAGGATCTTGATTAGTATAGGGATCAAGAGTTACAGGGACAAGGCAGGAGAATGAGGTTGAGAAAAATATCAACCATGATCGAATGACAAAGCAGATTCGATGGGCCAAATAGCCTAATGCTGCTCCTACCCCTTATGGTCTTATAGAGATCTGGGTCAAATTAGCCAAATTATAAAATGGTGGGAGAGGATTGAGGGGTTGTATAGCTTATTCCTTCTCCTAGTTCTTATGCTCTTTCAGATGTTTAAGGCAGTGTATGCTGACTACGCATGTGTACTCATTTGGGAACCATTAGTACCAAACAGTGATGTCGAAACATAGACTTTATGTATGACATCATGCGCAGGGAAGTGCGTGGGATTTTGAACTGGGCTTAAGTGTTGGGGAGTGCAGGTTCAGTTGACAGTTAGGAAGGCAAATGCAATATTACCATGTACATTAGGATGTACAAAATGGGAGAAGTCCCCTGGAGTGAGAAGGGAAGAAAAGGAGAGCTCTGGAGCTGGGAGCGGGCTGGGTGAGTGACAAAGACAGCCCAGCAGCCGAGAAGCTCTTTCTCGCTCTGTCTTCCTTGCACCCCACCCCCCATTTCTCTCCCAGAACCCAATCTCCATTCTCCCATTTCCTGTGCTCACAATCTGCCATCTCATCTACCCCACCCAGGTCTCAATCTCTTACCTTCTCCTCTGATCTCTTACCCTTTCCCCCAATTGTTTACTGTCTCCCTGATCTCTTACCCTTCCCTGATCTCCTACGCCTCTCCCCTTACCCTCCCCCCATCATATCTCCCTGAAATCTACCCACGTGCAGCCAATATTTAAAGGCAGGAGTTTTAAATGCCTCAACAGTTTCACTGCTTGCTTGACAGTGCCATTGAGTCTACTTTTACTTATAATTACATCTACTTTTAAAAATCCCAAAGGAAACTTGAATCTCCAAGAAGGCACTTGACCTCTCCCAAAGGGTAACTGACCTCTCTCAACAGTGTCCCAAAAGGATACCTTACCACTAAAAACCTACCCTAACTCTCCAAAGAACTCAAATACATTTAGAACTTCTCCAATTAGGTTTAAAGTTATAATTAGCACTCGCTCTTTGTGAAAAGCAGGTCAGAATGAAAGCAGTTATAATTTCACACATTTGGCTACACCCATGAACAACGGATGAATAAAGTACAATCCATCACAGATCTCCCCAACCCTGTGAATATGGTAAGGCCTGGGTTTGAGAGCATGCTTTTTGGGCTTGGATCCCTCATGTCAGTTTAGCTAAGCCAGAGACCCTCTCCTTCTGAGCAAAATTTCAGGCCAGAAAGTCTACAATAATAAAACTATTTGCTTCTGCCTGCTTTCTGATGTTAGAGCTGGCAAATTCATTTCAATAGCATTCAACTCAAACCCTGGTGATAACCAAGTCACCCAGATGTGTTGCTGGGCAGAACTCAGAGTAAATGACATGCCTCTCGTGATTACTCTACTTTACTTTTGAGAATAGACCCATCTAATAAAACTTCACATTCATAACAAAAATGAAGATTTTAATTCTGCACATGAGTTACGACAATGCAAGTGAGAAGCTAACACATTTGTACACTTTTGAAAGAGAAAGAACTAATGGTTAAAAGAGTCTCGATTGCCTTTACAATCACCTCAAGTGCTTTCCTGCCAGAGTGAAAGTGTCCACTGCAGGATTCCAAGCTCACTGCAGAGGAAGAATGAAGAGGGCAGGATGATATTGGGATTCCAACCTCATATCATTTTCTGGGACTCCCCCGCCACACACACATGCATCTGGATCCACTTCCACGTGGCCTATAAAACTCTGTCCTATAACTCTATATAAACATACCGTTCTGTCATTTTTAACTGAAGGATATACATTACACAATTCAGTTATTTGGATCGCTGCACTGTGATAGAGGTAGGTGCACAGGAAGCCTTTGATCTTTACATCCAATAAACCTTCAAGGCACATGAGTGCAGCTGACAGGTTATGTACTCTACTGAGAAAGGGGATTAGCGGGGAAGATTGTTCTAAGATGTTACTGTGTTTTTACTATTCAGAACATTTGGAAATCATTAAAAATAACATCGACAAAGTGCCTAACAAATTATGTATATTATGTATATATAATATAGCCCATATAGTGATAATTAATCCCAGTGAAAGTAATTGTTGGAAAAAATCATCAATGATCTAAGTCATAATAGACTGTTGTGATTTGGTTTGCAACCTATTCTTTCCCCCTGACTTTCTGTCCTCTCACTTGGCGTTTCACTGATGCCTTTATTCAGCACTTCATTCTTCACATAATTCCAGGTGCTACTGCTACGCAATGCAAGGTCTCAGTAACAACAACATTTTAGTGAGTCAACCATATGTTGCCGCCATATCCCATGCATTTATTTTATGTTCTTAGAATTTAAAGGAAATACCCATATGGTTTATCCTGTTAAGTATGAAAATATGAACAAACAAACAAGGAATAAGATTAGTCCACTCAGCCCTTCAAACCTGCTTTCCCATTCAATAAGATCATGGCCGATCTGATTTTAAACTCACCTCTACATTCCTCCATATCCTCAATAATCTTTCATTTCCTTGGTAATCAATAATCTATCTATCTCTGCCTTAAAAATATTTAAAGATTCTGCACTCACTGACTTTTGAGGAAGGAATTCCAAAGACTCACAATCCTCCGAGCAAATTTTTTTTTCTCATCTCTATCTTGAATGTGCAACCCCTTCTTTTTGAACAATAACCCTTAGTTCTAGATTCTCCCACAGATGGAAACAAGGGTTCCTCAATCTCCCAGTCAAATCCCCTCAGGATCTTATGTGTTTCAGATAAGTCATATCTCTTCTAAACTCCAGAGGATACAGACATTGCTGGTCTAGCCTTTCCTCTTAAGGCATTCCACTCATTCCAGGTATTAGCTAATTAAACAAATCCACCAAATGATGTGTTATTGAGCCACACAAGCCAGGAAAGTCCCTATCTTGCAGTGATACTTCTCAGCTGAGGCAGTGGTGAAGCTTAATAGATCCCAGCATTCCTGCATTAAGCAGGGGAAAACAAATTCACCGAGGTTCCGACTCCTGATTACTCTGCGTACTTTCTACTGATGAAAGGACACGTGTATGTGTGAAGTGGAGAAAACTCTTAAGAAATTCTGCATTCCTCCAAAACCACCCTCGTATCCCACATCCCTCACCACATTTTCTTCACACAACTAACCGCAACAAGTATTCACACATTTAGGTCCCAAATGCTGGACTAAACTCCTTCAGCTGTTCAAGCATTACATCTCAATCTCTTTCATTAACCCTCCTTGAAACTATTTCTTTAAGCAACCTTTTAGTTGACTGACATAATATTCCCATCTCTAGCTCAGTGTGATTCTTTGTTTGAATATGGTCCTGTGAAGTAACATGGGACATAAGTTGTCTTGAATTACATTGACTGATGTCAACTGAACTCAGCAAAATGGTCCACTCCGTACTGCCATCCACTAACTGAAAGAGAAGAGGCATGGGGAGCTAATGGAAAATGAAGGGAAGACATGATTATAATGAAATATTGTTATCTGATTTGGGCAGCCAAATTTATTTACAACCCGACTTATATATAAAACAAGACTGGTTTACACCAGGATTGGCTGTATCAGGAACAAATTGGGAAGTGGTAGCAGTTTGTTAACCCCAGGGAATTTGACTATGCGGTTGATTCCTGATAAATGCACAGCTAGTTTGTCAGGAAATGTTATGACTGGATCAGGATTATTCTTGGATCAAGTTTTGTATAAATCACATCCAAAAATAGATAATTTGCAAATCTCTCTACCACACTCACTTAGCATTTCAGACACCGTAAAAACAAATAAAAACATTTTACAAAAATGTGGATTTTGCACACAAAGAATATTTGATTTATGAAATACACTACTGTTCCTAGTGCTTGCCTTGCAATAAGTGACTAGTGTGCTCTATGTACAACCATACTTCAGTTGAAACCAATAGGCTGAATTTTTTCCAGGTCTGTTGTGATGGGCTTGGAGGTGGGGGTGTCAGGAAAATAAGGGGGGGATATGTCATGTCATCCCCAAATTCTCTCTAATATCAGAAAGTTCTCCAAAGGTGGCTCGGAATCTGGGATACAATTAAGAGCAGAAACTCTTTTAATTGGAGGAAGAAAATAAACCATACAAACTTATGGAACAACACCTGATCGTAAAATGATCAAAATCATAAAAATACAATTTTACATTCAAAGTGATTGCATGATTCTGGTAGTTGCCATTAACCTGTGTTATGTTTGCTCCTAATCTAGAGGCCCAGGCTAATTAATGGTCTTGTCCTTACTTCCGGACCTGGAGGCCTGGGTTCAAGTCCCACCTGCTCCAGAGATGTGTAATAACGTCTCTGAACAGGTTGATTAGAAAAACAGGTTAAAATAGGATAATGCTCTGGCGACAGAGTTTCAAATCCCATCACAGCGACTGGTGAAATTTAAATTCAGTTATAAAATCTGGAATTGAAAGTTGTTCCCAATATTGTTGATTTTTGGAAAATCCCAACTGGCTTAAGGTTTTTGCAAAGATTTGTAGCTCATGTTGTGGGTGAGGTTCTTGACTTGCTCACTGACCCTGCTTGTTCTCGTTCAGACGTTTCATCACCATGCTAGGTGACATCATCGGTGAGGTCTCCGATGAAGCGATGTTGTTCTACTTCACTTGGAATTCATACTGTCTGGTCTGTTATGGTGAGTAGTGTCATATCCAACTTTGATCTGTATAGGTTTGTGTATGGGGTCCAATTCTACATGTTTGTTGATTGCATTATGGGTTCAGACCCATGCCTCTAGGAATTCCCATGCGTGTCTATGTTTGGCTTGGCCTACTATGGTTACATTGCCCATTGTAGCCCAAGCCAAACATAGACATGCACGGAAATTCCTAGAGGCATGGCTCTCAACCCAGCATGCAATCAACAAATACAGTATTGGGGCCCATACACAAACCCATACAGAACAAAACTGAAAATGGCACTACTCACTATAATAGCCAGATAGTGTAAATTCCAAGCAGAGTAGAATAACATCGCTTCATCGGAGGCCTCACTGATGATGTCACCTAGCATGGTGATGAAACGTCTGAACAAGAACAAGCCAGCTCGGTGAGCAAGTCAACAACCTAATCCCTGATATATTAATGTCCAATATAGGAAATTTTCAATCCTTCCCCCAGTCTGATCTACATGTCAGTCTCAAAGCAGTATACTGCCCACCAAAATAGTTTAGCCAGCCACTCAGTTCATGAATAATTGCGATGCTGCTTTTTCCACGGACTCCAAAATTCTGTGGAAGGAGTTCATAGGGAGTTGCTGTCCTGTAAAGGGGAAGTGTCTTTGAGTTATGGGGATAAATATTTCCTAACCAACCTGCCCAGAAATCTTATTACTCAGCACGTGGAATGTAAACCCAGGTGTCCTGGTCCACAGATAGGGACTCTGTCACCGCACCACGTTATGAAGAATTTTCCCCTCTTTAAGTGCAGCGTGGTGTGGAAATGCAGTTTAGGAGGCAGAGTGCAGAAGCAGTGTAAGAAAGGAGACTCTTAATAGAAAGTATCTCCTCTCAGTCAGGACCCAGTGTCTAAGATGACTGTAATTCAACAAGGAGCTGGTCACTGAATTGTACAATTTCCTGAAATCCAGTCTGTAGCAACAGCAGTGTGAGAATGAAGTTGTAAACAGGTCTGAACTGGAATGATAGGGTTAGTATTGAGAGTTGCCATTGGCAATATGATGGTGTCATTTGGGCTTGAGCTTAGGGTGGCTTAGGGTCTTGAAGGATGGAGACTTATCATCTGGCCCTCCTCAAAGTCTTTATAACAATGCCCATCATGTCAATCAACCTGGAACTAGTTGCTAACATGCTATTATCTATATCTTGTTAACTACAAGGGATTCTTCTAGTTTAACCAGGAAGTGGTTTTCCTTTCACAAACAGGCCCTGTAGTTTCCTTCACTGAAAGAGGATGGAGGCCTCAAGCTTCATCAAGAGCAGTACCTCATAAAGCATGGTGAGCTGGCACCGCCAAACAATAAATTAAACAAAGAGACCTTGCCAACAAGGTCACCATTGGCCTCAATTTCCACAAGTGTGGTAGCATCAATAATATCTCACAATTTATTATCTATCAATCAAATCATAGAAAATTTACAGCATGGCAAGTGACAAATTGGCCTACCGTGTTTTCACCTTTTGAAAAGTGAGCCATTCAGCCTCATTCAGTTTCAATACAGGAGGGAGGTGAATACAAGGCCAGGGTTTTCATCAGCTTCTGATCAACTAGAGAGAGAAGCCGTTGAAGAGCACACATGGATTTGTCAGCTTGCTAGAATTCCTAATGGGTGTAGGAGGTATTTGACAACACACCCATGTGGGCCCAACATGTTGACATTTCTGTTACTACAAGATGTTCCACTCTGTCAATATCTATGTCTTACAACCACAACAAGAAGGTGTTTCAATTATGAAGAGAGATTGGCCAGACTGGAGATGTGTTCCTTAGAGCAGGGGAGATTGAGACGGGACATGGCTGAGATGTATAATACTAGAGGAGCATAAATAGTGTTGACAGGAAGAAATCTTTCCTCTTGTTGGAGGGATCGGTTATCGGGGCATAGATTTAAGGCAAGGAGGAGGTGTGACGAAAACATTTTTTTCACCCAGAGGGTGGAGGGTATCTTCAACTCATTGCCTGTAAGGGTGGTAGAGGCAGAATCCCTTATGACATTTCAGCAGTATTTCGTTGAACACTTGTGGGCCAAGCTCAAGAAAATGGGATTGGAATAGTTAGGTGGCAGTTTTTGACTGGCATGGATGCACTATGCCAAAGGGCTTTTTTTTTTCTGTGCTGTAGACCTCTATGACTCTCAAATGTTCTCATGAAGTCAATGCCTATGATCTTGGCAACAACTATAATGCATGCATTGTGCTATCCATGAGCAGGTACACATTTTTCCAGTTTCCAAAGTACACCAATTCTTCATCAAGACCACTCCACAATTTCCAATTGTTAAATCATTTGCTATATACTGTCACAGGGGCCTCTTGACATAAAACCCAAAATAAAAGCTGCCAGCAAAACTATTATGGTGACTTCAGTCATATATGCAGCTATTCAGCCTTGTGGTTTTCTTTTGTATTTATTTTGCTGGAGCCTTTTCTTACACAGTGAGGTAACAACAGATTTCCTTGCAGGATGTCCTTAAGCAGTTCAGGGAATTAAGGATATGATTAAGGATTGTACCACTTTGGCCTGTACAGCAGCAGTCTGGCTTTGCTAACCATCAGGCAAACCTCCAGAACGCTGGGGAACTCACAGCAATGAACATGAAGGCTGTAATCTTACAGGCAGGAAAGCTGATCTGTGCAACACAGAGCCTCTACCATTTACTCTGGATGGTGCCTTACAAATCCTGGAGATCTGCTGCAGCACATATGGCTGCCATGCTGTGAAAGCCTGCAAACCCCTTTAAACACTTCACTCCACCTTGGGAGCACTCTGAATCTGCATAGATCCAAATATTGATCCCATGACCTTTCTCTGAGCTTCCACTGCAGCATTCAGATGATGGGTAGCTGCAGGATAAACTGTGACATCAGCCATCAGATGCTGCGTCTTGGCTGGGTTTGCAAATGCTCTCGTGAAATTAACCACAATTTTCATTACAGACTCTTCCATTTGACAACAAGCTGCCTGCCAGTGTGCGACCATTAATGTTTGTCTCTAGAAATCCTCATCCAAGTCCTATCTGCAGCCTTGCTCTCCTGTAACATGAATAATCTTATCTCCCTGATGTTGCCACACTCCACTCATACCCAGCACATGCTGATCTGAAAATCTGTGCAAGTCTCTAAGATACATATTGTGCCAATATCAAGGTGAAAGCTGTAACTGTCAGTTCAAGTAGCATTGTTACTTCTACCAAAGTCTGGTTTTGCTCTGAACTTTCCTTAAGAGGTCATGGTGCTTGATCGGGGATCCGAAACCAGAAATGCAGAACGGAGGATATCTTTGAGAGAAGGGGGCTTGGATTGAAAAGCAAGAAGTCCACGTTCACACCATTTGCAGTGGGATAAGATTTGAAAAGGACCATAAGGCAAGAAAATGCTGACTATCCTGAATATTCTCAGTGATGTCGAGCTTCAGTGACAGCCAACCCATGAAGTAGAGAATCTCCACAGGATCGAGGAGATGCAGGCTTATCTGGCCCCCTGCCAGTCCAGGGTTGTTTTTGTTAATTCATTCATGAGATGCAGACATTGCAAACTAGGCCACCATTTGTTCCCCATAGCTAATTGTCCGAGGGAATATAGTTGTGAGGTTCCTACTTGATCTGCTGCAAGCCTTTAGTTTAGGTACACCCACGGTGCTATCAGGGAGAGAGTCTGAGAGTTTTCACCCTGGGGCAATGAAGGAATGGCGGTGTATTTCCAAGTTAAGACAGGGCATGGCTGGGAGAGGACCTTGCAGGTGGCTATGTTTACATGAACCTACTGCTGTTCTCCCTCTGGGTGGTAGAGGTTACAGGTTTGGAAAGGCCTGCCGAAGAAATTTGAGTGAGTTACTGCAGGCAGTCCTGTAGTTACAGCAAGTGGGAAATGTTCCATCACACTCTCTTTTGATATTCTCTTTTGTTGGAGATGGTCACTCATGTGACACAAATGTTCCTTGTCAGCCTAAGATATTACCCAAGCCCTGCTGAATTTTGAAAGGGACGGCTTCAATATCTGAGGAGTGGGGAGCGGTGCTGAACATTGTGCAATCATCAGTGAACATACTCACTTCTGACCAGATATTGGAGCGTAAGTCATTGATGAAGCAGGCTAAAAATGGTTCAGTCTAGGAGACAACCCTGAAGAACTCTTGTAGAGGTGTCCAGGAACTGAGATGATTAAACTCCAACAACAATAACCACACATCCCTGGGTGTAACTTTAACTAGAGGAAAATTTTCCTGATTCCCACTGACTCCAGTTTTGCTAGGGCTCCTTGACACCATACTCAATCAAATGATATCTTGGGTATCAAGGGTGGTAATTCTCACCTCACCATTAGAGTTGATTCTTTTGTTCCTCACATCTATCATCTGACTTGCCCTGCAGGGGAGAAGAAGAGATGTCAGTGATTTGGTTGCAACATGTTTCAATGCTGTGCCTGTCATAACTAAGTAGCTTAAGGTATATGGAAGCAGCCAAAGGTGAGTGTGAGGCCTGCAGAACTGGCAATTGTATGAGAGTGAGATGGAAGATTTGAATGTAAAGCCTGAACTCTAATTGCAGGAGTTTGCTCATTGGTGAGTGATGTGGATGTGGTTCATTGATCAGCATGAGATGCTGGTAGTGAGGGATGTGGGAGATAACATATGAAGATATATCTTAGCCACCCATATGAGATTAATGAACTTCATCCAGCTCTGCTGCTAGGTGTGATGAGGCCAGACCCTGGGAACTGTTTCCAGTTACCTTTCAGAATTTGTCCTCATGACCCCCTGGTCTTATTCAGAAATACTGTATCTCTCTTCCTTTCACCTCCTGTACTAATGATTCCAGCGCCACATCTGACACTTGTATGCCCTCTCTCTTGCCTGTTACTCCATTTTCTGTGCTTCAATTTCTTCCCAAGTCTTCTGCAGACAATTTGCAGCAACTTCAGTTTGACATTTACAGCTCTCCCACGAGAAAGGCAGATTGCTTTTAAGACTGCAGTGTAGTTGAAACATATGCCAGCCTTGTACACTGCTGGGTTCTTTGTTAGCGTGTAGCCCAATAGTTACACATTCCATACTGGAATGCACACTGAAATAATGGAAATGGGGAGGTAGCAGGAAGTCCATATGCTGCCAACCTCAATGGGATCAGGTACAGGATCACTCTGAATTGTGATCCATGCCTGAAAACTGATCTTATCCAATTTTTCCTCCACAATGTGAAATACAGAGTCAAATTCTAATTGGGTAAACAAAGCAGAAAGCTATGATTCTGCCAAAACCATAATAATAAAAGAGTATAAATGTTTTTATCCCTTTGACATTATTGTTTGCAGTTACATTTCCTTGCATGAGTAGCATCTTCAGAAGGAACAGGCTAAGATTGATAGGAATAACCTTGCTTTGACGAGGGGTTTTACTTTCCCATTACATAATGAAAGAGTAAAGTGAAATGCATAGTTTCTCTCCAGATTGCTGATGCTCTGTCTTATTACTTTGAAACAGGAATGTAAAATAGTTCAAAAGCATTATCTCATTTTTCATGTTAGGTCTTTGTTTATGTTCATTTAAATTCTGGCAGGAACACCAATAGCAACTTAACAAGTCTGTCAGAAGTATAAAAGAAGTTCCTTTTCATAATTCTTTTCCCATGGAGTTTTTGAGGTTGATGGTATTGTCTACAGATGGAACTTGTAAAGTCTTTATACATTTTGAAGTGCGATCTGTGTAACGATCAAAGCCCTTCTAGTCCAACCACTAAACAAACAGGAATGCCAGATGTTATGAAGTTAGCAACCGTACACAGAAGTGGAATGTCTTTATTGCTCCTCTTGCTTCTCTTGCAATAATTATTCCAACCTTTAGGTTTTCAGAACTTTGACATTGTTTGGTTTACACATTTCACAGGAATGTCAGGCTGCAATCTGTAATTTAAAGCTGGTAATCATCTGGTATTCATTTTTGAGGAAGCTGATATTCTCTTGATAGAGACACAAGGTTCTTTCCTATAATAGCTTGTTGACGGAAGTCTGTTCAAACGACCCTGCAATCTTAAAGGTGACAAGAACAGATCCACATTTCAAAAAAAAAGTGGATTATCATTCTTTTGTAAAATTAGTAAAAATTTTCAGCTGGCAAAAATGAACATTTTTTTCTTGGAATGTAGGCATTGCTAGCTCCAGCATTTATTGCCCTTCCCTAATTACCTTTAAAAGGTGGTGATGAGCTACCTTCCTTGAATTGCTGAAATCCCTGGGGCACATGGTCACTGGCAGTGCTATTAGGAAGGGAGCACCAGGATTTTGACCCAACAATAGTGAAGAAACTATGATATAGTTCCGAGTCAGGATTTTGCTTGTAGGGAAACATGTAGCTGGCGGTATTCTCATACATGGGTTGCCTTTGTCCTTCTTTGTAGCAAATATCGCGGGTTTGGAAGGTGCTGTCGGAGAAGCATGGGTGCATCTTGTCAATGGTGCTCACTGCTGCCATTGTGCACTGTTAGTGAATGAAGCGGATGTCGAGTGAATGGATGACACTTTGCAGAACTACAACAGAACAAAACAAAATAAATCATTTCTCGGTTGTTAGGCACTGCACTGTTGATTTAACTTCCAGCACTTTTCCAATATAGAAATATTTGAAAATATTCTAGGTTAAGATAGTATTTGCAAAACGTTTGTGATGTCAAACTTGTTCTTTGTACTGAATATAAATGACCTGGACTTAGGCACAGGTGATAAAATATGGAATTTAGTGTTTGATACTAAATTATTAGCGCGGTTAACTTGGAGAGGATTTTAAATGACTTCAGCAGATCAGTGGACTGAAGAGATTAGTGTCAGATGAAATTCAATGCAATTAAATCTGAAGTGTCAGATTTGGAAAGGAAGGATATACAGTGGGTATAACCATTGGATTGCAAAACTTTATATAGAATAGAAAAACAGAGAGATTTAAGGACTCAGATATAAACATCTTTAAAAGTTGGAGGAAATATGTATAGAAACTAAACAAAAAATGTGGTGGATGTGGGTGCAGTTACAACATTTAAAAGACACTTAAGGAAGTACATGAAGAGGAAAGATTTGGAGGCATGGGCCAGAAGCAGGCAGGTGGGACTAGTTTAGTTTGGGATTATGTTCGGTATGGACTGGTTGGACCAAAGGGTCTGTTTCCGCGCTGTATGACTCTACGACTCCATGACTCCACAGATAAATGAATAATGAAATCATATGATTTTATTTCATTTTCCCACTCCATTTTCAAACAGAAATTGAAAATCCAAATTAGTTTTCAGCTTGTTCTTGTATCCATTTGAACAAACTAATGCTTCAATTCTTTTCCCACTTTCCTCCAATGATGGTGATTCTGAAGTGTATTTCCATTAGTGCCCTTAGAATCGTGAGCATTTTTTAGCTACAGTCATTAAATAGTGAGTGTTAGTAGGCTTTCTGACATTGAAATTATAACTCCCAGGCTATCTATCATTTCTGCTTGCTTGGATCTCCATAAGAATCACCAAATACTGATGAGGAACTCTGATTAAACCAGCCTCACCCCCCCACCCCTTCTTAAGGGCTTAATTCATGGCAAGCACCTAAAAACTTAGCACAAACAGAGAAACTAATTCCAAGATCTTTGGGCTGTATAACGAGAATAACTTGTGTTTATATAGCACTTTAAATCCTGCTTCTTTAACCAAGATTTTGGTCACCTGTTCTTAAATCACTATTTTTGTCGCCTGATGTCCAAGTTTGCTTGACAGGATTACAAGAAAGTAATGGGATATTCTTACCAATTTAAAGGTGCTACAAAAATGCAGGTTGTTACTGCCACTTGATGAAGTAAAATATTCCAGGATATTTCGTGCGAGTGCTGTCAAGCAACCTTAATATAAAAGTAAACATTGCCTTTACCAACTGAGTCCTTTCATTCTGAATTCATAGTAGTTCCCGGAACACTTACGCTGTGAAGCAGTTTGTCATTAGCAAGTAGCTTTGCTAAGCCTATTCCTTATATTTTTTTTAAAAAAATATACAGTCAAGTTTGCTGTTTGCTTCAGCCACAAATAACTCAAAGCGAAATGCAAATTTTGCACTATCCAGGGATGTTGAGCAAGCAAATGAGCCTACCCAGTCACAGAATCACACGAACAGAAGGTGGTTGAGTCTGCTCCACCATTTAATACAACCATAGCTGATCAAATACTTTAATCCTTTCACCCACATTATCTCCATAACCCTTTACACCAATGATTATCAAAATTCATCAACCTCTACCTAAATATACACACAAATACTGAGCTTCCACAGTCCTCTGGGATAGAGAATTTCAAAGATCCACCAAACTCTCAGTGAAAGAACATTTTCCTCACCTCAGTCCTGAAAGATAGCCTCCTATTTTTAAATTGTATCACCTGTTCTAGGCTCCACAAATGGAGAAACATCTTACCTGCATTTACCCTGTATATCTTTTGAAGTATTTTGTAGACTTTGATGAGATCATCTCAAAGCCTTCAAAATTCGAAAGAATACAGGCCCAATTTGCCCAATTTCTCTTCAAAGACTGCCCAGCCAGCCTGGGAACAAGTCTGGTGATCTTCTGTTGCAATCGCTTTATGGCAACAATATCTTTCCTTAGATAAGGAGACCAGAACTGTATCCACTATTTCAGGTATAGTCTAACCAGGCTCCTATACAGCGAAACAAGGCTTAAACTACTCCTGTACTCAAATCCTCTTGCAATGAGGGTGAACATTCCATTAGATTTCCTAACAGCTTACTGCAGCTGCATGTTAGCCTTCAGTGACTTATTGAGAAGGACATCCAAGTCTCCTTGCACATCACCAGTTCCCAACTTTCCAGTATTTTGAGAACATCTGTTTTTCCTATCAGATTGATAACTTACATCCTTCTTCCCCAACTTAAGTATCTCTTGCATTAACAATATTAGTACACATTATTCCCTATAGGAATTCCCTATGGGTTGTACTAGCTTAGCAGCCATTGTTTGGGCGACTTGATACTATTTCCCTCATGCAGGAAAAAGCAGATTGTTCACTATAAGTTGAGTTGTGCGCACAAGCCATTGTGGTATGATGCTACCAGACTGCAGGCACCAATCACACACTCAATTCCCCAGGGACAGAGTAGAACTGTTTCACTAAGAACATAATCACATCAGTTTATCTCTTTCACTTTCACATGCAGGGTCACCATCAAGGACATCAGGAACAAGCAGCTCAGCAGTGAGAGTAACTATAGATGAGAAAATTGTTCTTTTTCACAGTTGGTACCTCCAGTGTCCCACTGAGAATAAGCAGAAGTTAAACAGAGTTGGAATCTGTTAATTGAGACATCTTGGGTGAGAATTTTCCATCCACTAGACCACGACTATTTAAATAAATTCTTCACCGCTGATCTAAACACATTGGCAATCAATTGATGTTTTGAAAATCTGTCTGCAGTACAAAATCACGCTATCAACAGGTGGCAATATATTTATTTAATTCTCGTTTATTAAATAAGCCTGTCCTGGTACTTTACTTCCTTTCTTCAAAAAAAACCTATTTTGCACATCACTGGTTCCATTCACGGTGACTGCTGTAACTGGACAGTAATACATATACATAAACATTACTCCATTCCAGACAGTGACCTACATTGCACACTAAATGGAAAAATTCTGTTAAATGTATAAAGCTGAAATACATTTTTATTTCAGATATAAAATCCTGATTGTCGTTTATGATTTTGACAAACTTACATGTCCTTCAAGGACACCGTCACAGTCCTTGCTTCCTTGTGACAAAGAATGATGGACAGCTGAGCAGTACTGTCTCCCCAAATACAAACAACATCCAGCAGCGATGCCAGTTATGACTCCTTCACCTAGCAGAAGACACGTGGCAAAAATGAATACAGGGACACTGGACTTACTGCCCAAACTGTGTTCCACCATTGCTTTTTCCATGATTTTCCCCTGGCCAGTAAATGTACCCACAAGCACGCATTTGTGCAAACCAGGGGCCAGCAACATAAATATGATCCCAAAGCTCTTTTAACCATTTATCAAGCAGCATGGGTGCTATATTTAATCAAATCTGTCAAAACAGCAAAAAGATCCTTTGAGTCAAATACTAAATATATTTTTATACAACCAGGAGCAACAGCAGTGTTCATCTGGGATCTACAAAAATAAGTGGAGATTGTCACTCTAGCTCTTTCTCCTTCTCCCCTCCTCCCTTCTCCCCTCCTCCCATGTTGATAACCTCCAAACTACATCATCTCCTTATTTTCAGACAGATCGACCTTTCGCTCATTCTATGTTGCATTGACCCAGAGACTATAAACTACATGAAGACACCATGTTGAGGAACAGCTTACCACAGACTGCTAATCAGGCTTAGCCCTTGAAATTGACTGAGCCTTCCACTGCAGCTTTTGGGAAACAGCTTGCCCTCTCCATCAAACAGTAGTCCTAATGTTAAATAAAAACAGCCAGCTGCTTCTTCTCTGGGATCAGAACATGGAAAATCATAGTAAAATATCACTCGGATTTCAAAGGACACTTGGGTGAGTTAAGTACGAATATTTGGAATGCAGTGACAGCTAATCCTTGGTGCTGAAACATTCTTAAGTATCTCCTTGTCATAAAACAAGAGAAAAGATAGATCTGTCATTTACTGCTTGCATTCCATTGTTGAATATATGTTCATATAATTCAGTGTTAGCTTATCAGACTGTCCAATCTTCCACTTCAGGGAATGTGTCAGGCATCACAAGCAGCTGAGCAGATGTTTGGACTGCTAATAGTTTCCATTAAATCAGCCACGCTGTCTAACTCCAGGGCCGTGTCACTTGGCTTACCCCAGCATTTCAATAAAACCAGCTGTAGAGCTAGTGGAAGGATTACGGCTTTTGTTTTGTACAGTCAGGCCAGCAATAGATAGATTTCTCTCTATTGTATGGAAAGCTTGTGTTACTGTCTCTTCAGGTCCTGGAAATAATTTAGCTTGGACTTCTTCAATCTTTTTTCTTTTATCAAAACTTGATAAATGCATGAAAACACTCTAGAAGCATGATCTGGCGGGGATGGAATAAAGGTATTATCATTGGATTAGGAATTTCAAAATGTTCTGAGGGCATAGGTTCATAATCTAACCATGGCTGACAGTGAAATTTGAACTCACTAAAAAAAATGGAATTATAAAACATCTGATAGCAATCTTATAATCATTATTATAAGATAACGAGATGTAGAGCTGGATGAACACAGCAGGCCAGGCAGCATCAGAGGAGCAGGAAAGCTGACGTTTCGGGTCTGGACCCCTCTTCATCCGCAGTTCCTACTATCTCGTATAATCATTGTTGATTGTTGGAAACACACATCTGATTCACTAGTGTCCTTTAAAGAAGGAAATCTTTTTCTCCCTGTCTTTATCTGGTCTGACCGACATGTGATTCCAGAACCACAACAATGTGGTTAATTTTTATTTGTCCTTTGAAATGGCCTAAAAAGAAAATCAGTTGAAGGGCAACAAGGGATAGGTAACAAATGCCAGCGTTGCAGTGACACTCACATCTCAAGCAAGAAAGTAGACAAAGAAAGTGATAAAAAGTTTCTGATATTGAAATTAGCTGTAAAATGAAGCTGCTGATTTTCAACATAGAAAATAATCTTTCAAGCTTGTGCTAACTGTAGCTTTGTAACTTACAGTTTTCTCATTCCGTGGCCATAAAATATTTTAAGTTGAACCATTTTGTTTTACGAAACAGAAATTGCCGTCTAGTATTGTTTTGGAAACAAAAATCACAACTTTAGTTGTCAGGTATAATTCATAATCTTTCACACAGTAATGTTTTTTTTCTCAGCCAAACCCTACAAAAATGAGATAAATAATGGTTAAGTTAACTGCACTACGTTCATACCGTGGATATGTCACAGATTTCCTAAATTGGAGAATTCCAAACCTGATGTTTGACAAGTTAACATTCCCATCTCTATATCCTGTTTAAGGACTAGCTGAATTCCATTTGTCATTTCCTATGTTAGTAATTTCTAGTGGCTGGACAAGCAAAGTTGTAATTGTGGCTCCTTTCAACTCTCCCACAACTGTGCATAGAGCTTCACATCACATATCACTAAGGCATACTTCAGCCATATTACCTACCTCTGCCTTTAGTTAACCATCCTTCAAATCTATATTTTTATTACTTCCTGTCTTAACTTCTCCAGTACTCTATTGCTGGTCTCCCAGTTTCCAGTTGATGTGAATTCCAACTCATCATCATAGAATCCCTACAGTGTGGAAACAGACTCTCCAATCCAACAAGTCCACACCAACCCTCAGAGCATCCCACCCAGACCCATCTCCCCATAACCCACCTTATCTACACATCCCTGAACACTACAGGCAATTAGCATGGGCCAATCCATATAGCCTGCACATCTTTGTACTTTGGGAGGAAACCGGAGCACCCAAAGGAAACCCACGCAGACACGGAGAGAATGTGCAAACTCCACACAGACAGTCACCCGAGGGTGGGATACGAACCCGGGTCCCCTGGTGCTGTGAGACAGCAGTGCTATCCACTGAGCCATTGTGTCACCC
Source organism: Rhincodon typus (assembly GCF_021869965.1). NCBI lineage: Eukaryota > Metazoa > Chordata > Chondrichthyes > Orectolobiformes > Rhincodontidae > Rhincodon > Rhincodon typus. Next base: position 64,352,615 of record NC_063334.1, read on the forward strand.
TGGACCTCATTGAAAACTCCACTGTCAAATCAAATTTTGATCCTCATTTGCAAGTCCTTTCACAACCTCACACCTCTTGATCACTACATTCAAATACAGGACATGTGCTCTTCCAATTCCTGCATTGTTTGCAATGGTTTATTTTCTGCTTCACTGTGTGGAGACTTAAGACAGTCTTGGTCATACACTAAAGTATTCTTTCCAAATCTTCTAACGTTTCCATTGATCAATGTTTGATTCCCTCTCTGCAACTAATTTGTAGCTAATTATTACTTGAAGAATTCATTATGAATTGTTTACTAAAGTTGTTTACTGAAAACCTAATCCATTAACAATACGAATCTTTCCAATAACTCCACAGTAGGCAAATAGTATAAGGAACCTAATAGTTAGAATCTGATTACTGTAGACTTTTATTTCTGTATTACACACCACAGAATGCATCAAACCACAAACACAAAAATGTATTATCATATTAGTGCACAATGCATTCCAGGGATAATCCCACAGCCGTAAAGGTTATTTCAGTGGCGGGGGATGGTGAGGAGATAAACTAACTATAGTGTGGATTCTGCTCCTTGTGCAGTCGACCACTTTAGCTTCCAAATGTCAGACCATTAAGTTACTTAGATATCAGTAACTGATTGTAGAGCAGAATAAGTGGAAAACATGAAGGAAACTGACAGCCCACTATCCATCAACATAAAGTGCCAAGCAGTTGAAGGGATAGGTGTAATGGAAATGAGAGAACAACATGAAGAAATTAGAAGACAACTTGATTTCCAGTCTTTTCTCCCAAGACTGAATTGAAAAACAGGTTACACAGTTCTCCAATACAGTACTTCAACCTTCCCAACTACTGGAATTCAATCTTGATTGTAGCGATTGTTTTTCTCGGAGTTGGATTGAAAGCCCTATGGGAAAAATAAATCAAATGAATCATTTTTCTACAGTTTACATATCAAGGACACTTGTTTTTATATGAAGAAGGAGCTTTTCTGGCTGTAGGCGTTGTTTTACTTCCAGCTATGAAGTTAGTCCAATAAAAAGTCTCATATATTGTACTTAGAGTCTGCTAATCTGTAAAAGTTATTGTTAAAAGAGACAGGCAAAGTGTTAATGAAGCAGTTAATGACGTGTGATTTATGAAAGCTGACATCCTGCCTATTCAGTGAAAAATCAGGTTCCTACATTGCTTATACAAAGTGGCTAGTTAATGTTAACAAACATTATTTACTAACTACTGTCACATGGAGGTAAATCTGACTTGATAGGTTGTGCTTTTGCTCACAACTTCTTCCTAATTAAATTAAAGAGCTGGGGTTGAGACAGGGTCACATGTCATGACCTACTCCCATTAGTCTCTACGCACGGTGTTTTGGTTGCTAATAAAGGCGCCATCCTGACAATGGGGCCATTATCTATACCACACAAACAATTACACAGGCGTCGATTCTCTTCCTTCCTGCAGTGATGGTCATTTGTGAACAACACTACCTGCCACTTGTACTCAGTAGAGTAGGTGAGGAGATGTTTTCTAAGCAAGCTGGGTGGGTGATTGTAAATTCTACTTGGTCCAATATACAAATACTGATTGATTAGAATTTATTGGCACTTTCTTGCTTTTAATCCAATGCTATGCCTCCACCACCAATGCACAGTGGCAGCAGTGTGTAGCACATGCAAGATGTACTGCAGTGGTTCACCAAGGCTCGTTTGACAGCACCTTCTAAACTGACCTCTGCTATCAAGGAGGACAAAGGAAACACCACCATCTGCAAATCATCCCCCAGGCCACACAGCATCCTGACAAGAAACGGAATCAGCATTCCTTCACTGTTGCTGAGTGAAAATCCTTTGTAACAGCAATGTGGGTGTACCTACACTTGACGTCATCTCTGCTATCACCTCTCTAGGGCAATAAGTGTTGGGCAACAGATGCTGAAACCCACATCCAATGAAAACGTTTCAGAGATAGTAGAAACTGCCGATGCT